>NC_062227.1:17990020-18203106 GCF_902686445.1 Sciurus carolinensis | reverse complement strand
GGCTGGGGGATTCCAGGCTCCAGTTGGAGAACAGGTGGTTTCACCCCACAGAGGGTATTTCCCAGCCTTGTGAAACATTTAGTTTGAGGAGTACTCCTATTACCTGGGGGACACTTGGGGGCTTCTGCCTGATGTCACAGAAAAAAGGCTGACAGCAAGATGGTGTCATGGTTCCCATGTCAACTGAGAAGCTTCAGCTCCTGGCCACTTCAGACCAAGATTGAAAACAAGCACCAGCTCAGTTGTGATGGTCAAAGGCAAGAAGAAGGGAGCGAGTGCCAGGGAACTGAGGTTTTACAAATTGTGATTCTATCCTCCTCGTCCAGGAGAGCACAGCCCCTTGGTCCATGGATCCCTGCAGGACCAGGCAGGACAAGGTACTCCTCTGAAACCTGACAGCTCACACTAAGCTGCAAGACTGCTAGGTATTGCTGTACTCGCTTGGCCACATCGGGCATCATGACAGCAGGCAATTATCCCCCACCAGTTCCACTGGACCTGGTTGGGTGGAGGTGTGCTTCAGGACAAATGGATCACCAACTGAGCACCTGCTCCAGTCCTATTTCCTTCCAAACTCGCTCCTGCAGCACTGGACACACCCAGAATATCCTAGTCAGAAAACTAGTCTAGGGCCCTAGGAACCACACCAAATCATGGCCAGTGAGAGCTTAGGGCATTGGAGCATGCAGTGAGCATGGTGTCTTATGAAATCTTTGATTTGGGACACTTGACACCCAATCCTGAGGGTTTTTCCTCTTTTCCTAGAAAGTCCAGCCAGGTGACAACTGGAACCTGGGAAGTGGGTCTTCTAGGTGAAGGTGGGTGCATCTTCTGATGGGTAATATGCCATCATGGGAGCATGTTGGACTGAGTATAGGATGGTGCTGACTTTCCAGGAAAGACACAATGTGCTCACTACAGTTGCAAGGACACACCTCCTTGTCTCTGGCCTTACAACTAGGCTGCACTCAGAAATGTACCTGCTTGGAAATTCCAGGGCCACCTACGCTCACCTCTACATGCAGAAATGTCTGGCCTATCTGTGATCACACATGTGTTCCTTCTCTTCCTGGCCAAAGGCCCTGTGGAAAATTTTTACCAGTCCTCCTAGTGGCCTTAGGAGGATGCCACCTACAAGCCAGTCAATCATGTAAGAGCCTGCTGAATGCATGAGGAACACAGCATCACATGGCATAACTCCAGATAGGAACATGCACCATTGTGAAAGGGATATGATGAAAAGCTTCCAAGATGAATATTCATAGAGGGAGGGCAAACACATTTTGTTGGCACAAAAAGCAGAAGGATGTTGTTGCTGAAAGCCTTCTTTGATGAAGACACATTCTAATACATGTCTTTACATGTGCTTGGTTCCTTTTAACACTGGAGATCCAGTGATAGTGGGAGAGTAGGTTTGTAAATTCCCCCATTCCATCTGAATGCTATCAGCACTGGCATGGATTCAGCCCCAAATCCTACCACTTTTTATCAAGTCATAATGAAGTCAGTGCATGGTAAAACTGACTCGGAAATTCAGGTCCAGTGGCAGCTGTCTTTTGCCTTCATATGTTGGTTTTCCAGTAGACCTTGTGTTTCACATGGGAAGTCCTCAGTTGTGGAAGTCGCCTTCATTGGCAGTCTGGGACTGTCTCCAAAAAGCCTCGTAATTGGTAAGGGAGAGTGTGATGTCATTTTGAATTTCCTGCCACTGCAAACTGGTGCACATTGCCTAACTGGAGAAGTTGCAGGAAATAGATGGGCATAGCATAGTCATGTGTGAGATGTGACGTCTGAACTGAAGAGAGTTGAAAGTTGTGAAGGAACACACGCCTTTAAGCCATGCAGGTGACTGGGGAAAGAGTGCTCCCTTTGAATGCAGCTGGGGCTGAAAGGTATCAATGGAAATTGCTTGCAGGTGAAACTAGTCGATCTTGAACGGTGTCAATTTTGCTGAATAACAGAAGAGAAAGAACAAATAGTTTGAAAGAACGGAAGTGTTAAAAAGTCAGCAGTGTTTTTGCTTCCCCTCCCCCCTGAAAACCATGGTGTAGGGGACTTGAACTGAGGCCTTTCTGCTTGCAAAGCTGGTGCCCAGGGGGATGGGCTATATCATCAGTACAGGAAGATCTCCTTTAAGGTACATGACTTGATCCCCTGAGGTTCTGCGTCTGTGAAGTTCTATGCAGAGAAGCAACCCTAGACATAGCCAATCAATGACTAAGGAATTCTTAATTCTCCTTTTCACAACAATCATGCAAATAACCTTTTTTACATCTCAAGAACCACAACCTAGGTGTTTGTCCTGGGAGAAAGAAATATCCACTCTTTACTTAAGGAGGAAACCAGTTATACCTTATCCCTGAGCAGAAATTTATATCAGTGATCCATGGAGGACAGGGCAGGAGGAGAGGCAAATCTATGTGGGTATTAGAACATGCTCAGTTTGTTAGTGTGAAAGGAGATTTTGTGGATCATTCACCATGACATCCCCAGCCATTACATTCACAATGTACTGACACCATCCATGATCTTTTTTTTTTTTTTTCATTCATTTTCCTTTTGGCATTTTACTTTGGCACAAAATTTGGAAAATTCTAAGCAGCAGAGTGCTGTGCAAAATGCACAAGCCAGTGATGGTTGTGGATCTTGCCTATCATCTGAGGTAGGGGTGAGGTAGAGGAAGTCATTTCTCCTGGGAAATGCCAGTTTCCTTGAATGAGGGAAGGCCTCATTAACTTAGCCATAAGATGTCAGTAAATATAAACAGGCAAAGTCAAGTAGTGATGGCTCTCGGGGTCTGGGTTCCCAGGACCCATATTTGCAGGCAGAAAGGGAAAATTCCTCATCCAATTTCAATCTTCCTCTCGGTATGTTTGTAGCTTTGACTGTCAAGATTTGTCAGAGTAGGATAAGGGCTGAAATTTATACTCCTGATCTGTCAATGATTCAGGTGCACTCAGTTGCACTGAGAACAATGCCATACTTGGTTACCAGTGCTCCTGTACATTGAGAGCAAAAATGGGAGATCTCTTGTAATTCTGGTGGAAGGGGCAGACATCAGACAAGTTGGGTGAGAATGGCTGGGGGATTCCAGGCTCCAGTTGGAGAACAGTTGGTTTCACCACCCTAATGGTTTTCTCAGCCTTGAGCTACATTTACTTTGAGGATTGGCTTCTGTGACCTTTGCCCATACCACGGATTCTGCCTGAGGTCACAGAAGAAAGGCCTGAAAGCATGATGGGGTCAAGGTTCCCATGGCAAACATAGAAAATTCCGCTCCTGGCTGCTTCAGATGAATAATCAGAACAAGCACCAATTTAGATGTGATGGTCAGAGGCAAGAAGAAGAGACTGAGTGCCAGTGAATTGAGGTTTTTCAAAATGTGATTCTAACATCTTCAGCCAGGAGAGCACAACCCCATGGACCGTGGATCCCTGCAGGACCAGGCAGGACAAGGTACTCCTCTGAAGCCTGACAGCTCAAACTAAGCTGCAAGACCACTATGTGATGCTGCACTCATTTGGCCACAGCGGGCATCATGACAGCAGGTAATTTTCCTCCACCCATTCCTGTGGGCCTCGTTGGGTGGAGGTGTGCTTGGGGACAGGTGGATATTCAACTGAGCACTTTCACCAGCGCTTTCCTTCCAAACTCACTCCTCCAGCACTGGGCACACCCAGAATTTCCTAGTCAGAAAACTAGCCTAGTGCCCTACCAACACACTAAATCATGGTTCCTGAGAGCTTAGTGCAGTGGAGCATGGGTGAGTATGTTTTCCTAAGCAATCTTTGAACTGGGACACTTGACACAAAATCCTGAGGGTTTATCCTCTTTTCCTAGAAAGTTCAGCCAGGAGAAAGCAGGGACCTGGTAAGATGGGTTTCTAGGTGAAGGTGGTGCATCATCTGAAGGCTAATATGCAGTCATGGGAGCATGTTGCACTGAGGATATGATGGTGACTTACCAGGAGAGACATTCTGTGCTCTCTACAGCTGCAAGGACACACTTCCTTGGCTCTGGCCTTACAACTAGGCTGCACTCAGAAATTGACCTGCTTAGAAATTCCAGGGCAACCTACACTCACTTCAAGATGCAGAAATGTCTGGCCTATCTGTGATCACCCATGTGTTTATTCTCTTGAGCAGATTAGAGCCTGCCTGGCCCAAGTCCCTGTGGAAAATTTTTACTGGTCCTCTTAGCAGCCCCAGGATGATGTCACCTACAACCCAGTGGATCAAATAAGAACCTGCCAATGGCAAGAGGAACAAAGAATCACATGGCATAACCCCAGATAGGAACATGCACCATGCTGAAAGGGCTATGATGAAAAGCTTCCAAGATGAATATTAATAGAGGGAGGGCAAGCACATTTTGTTGGCACAAAAAGCAGAAGGATACTGGTGCTGAAAGCCTTCTTCAATGAAGACACATTCTAATACACTCTGTATATGTGTTCTGTTCCTTTTAACACTGGAGTTCCATGATAGTGGGAGAGTAGGTGGTAAATTCCATTTCTCCTGAATGTTATCAGCACTAACTAACATAAATTCAGCTCTAAATCCTACTACTTTTTATCAAGACATAATCAAGCCAATGCATAGTAAAACTGACTAGGAATTTCAGGGCCAGTGGCAGCTGTCTTTTGCCTTCACATGTTGGTTTTTCACTAGACCTTGTGTTTCAAATGGTAAGTGCACAGGTGTGGAAGTCACCTTCATTGGCAGCCTGGGATGGTGTTCAAAAAGCCTCAAAATTTGCAAGGGCCTGTGAGGTGTCATTGTGAATTTCCTGCCACTGCAACCTGGTGCACATTGCCTATCTGAAGAAGATTTTGGAAATCAATGGGCATAGCATAGTCATGTGTGAGATGCAACGTCTGAACTGAGAGTTGAAAGATGTGAAGGAACACTTAACCTTAAGCCATGCAGGTGACTAGGGAAGCATTGCTCCATTTGAGTTCAGCTGGGTGCTGAAAGTTGTCAAAGGAAGTTGCTTGCAGGTGAAACTAGTAGATCATGAACAGTATCAATTTCACTGAATAACAGAGGAGAACACACAAATACTTTCAGAGGATGGAATGTGGAGCCCTCTGAAGTGTTTTTCCTTGTCCCCCCCAAATCCATGGTGCTGGGGATATGAACTCGGACTTTTCTGCTTTCAAAGCCAGTGCCCTGTGGGATGGGTTAAATTTTCAGAACAGGAAGAGCTCCTTTAAGGTACATGCCTTGATCTCCTGAGGTTTTGTGTCTGTGAAGTTCTATGCAGAGAAGCAACCCTAGACAAAGCCAATTAATACTAAGGAATTTTTAATTCTCCTTTTCACAACAATCTTGCAAATAACCTTTTTTGCCTCTCAAGAACCACAATCTAGGGGTTTGTCCTGAGGGAAAGAAATATCCCCTGTTTACATAATGACAAAGCCAGTTATAGCTGATCCCTGAGTAGAAATTTATATCAGTGATCCTTGGAGGACAGGGCATGAGGAGAGGCAAATTTATGTGGGTATTAGAATATTCTCAGTTTGGTAGTGTGAAAGGGGATTTTGGGGATTATTCACCATTGCATCCACAGCCATTACTTTCACAATCTACTGACACCTCCCTTATTCTTTTTCTTTTCATTTTCATTTTCCTTTTGGCATTTTACTTTGGAAAATTCTAAGCACAAGAGTGCTGTGCAAAATATGCAAACCAGTGATGGTTATGGATTTTGCCTATCATCTGAGGTAGGGGTAAGGTAGAGGAAAGCATTTCTCCTGGGAAAGGACAGTTTCCTTCAATGAGGAGATTCCTCATCAACTTAGACAGAAGATGTCAGGAAATATAAACAGGCAAAGTCAACTGGTGATGGCTCTCGGGGTCTCGGTTCCCATGATCCATATTTTCTGGCAGAAAGGAAACATTCCTCATCCAATTTCAATCTACCTCTCAGTATATTTGTAGCTTTTACTGTTGAGATTTGTTAGTGTAGGATAAGAGCTTAAATTCACACTCCTGATCTCTGAATGATTCAGTTGCATTCATTTGCACCTAAGACAATACCTCACTTGGTTACCAGTGCTCCTGTGACATGAGAGCAAAAATGGGATAGCTCCTATAATCCAGGAGGAAGTGACAGGCTTTGGCAGGTCGGGTGGTAATGGCTCTGGGATTCCAGGCTCCAGTTGGAGAACAGTTGGATTAACAGCCCAGAGGGTTTTTGTGGGTATTTGCAACATGGAGGAGTGGCTTCCATGACCTGGCACCCACCCTGTGGATTCTGCCTGAGGTCACAGACAAGAGGCTTGACAGCAGGATGTCATCATGGTTCCCATGGCATTCAGAGAAGCTTCTGCTTCTGGCCGCTTCAGATCAAGATTGAAATCAATCACCAACTCAGTTGTGATGGTCAAAGGCAAGAAGAATGGAGCTAGTGCCAGTGAACTGAGGTTTTCCAAATTGTGATTCTAAACTCTTCAGCCAGGAGAGCACTGCCCCATGGTCTGAGAATTCCTGCAGGACCAGGCAAGACAATGTTATCCTCTGAAGCCTGACAGCTCACACTGAGCTGCAAGATCACTAGGTGTTGCTGCACTTGTTTGGCCGCACTGGGCATCATGACAGCAGGCAATTTTCCTCCACCCATTCCTGTGGGCCTTGTTGGGTGGAGGCGTGACTGGGGGCAGGTGGATCATCAACTGAGCACCTACTTCAGCACTATTTCCTTCCAAACACTCTCCTCCAGCACAGGGCACACCCAGAATATCCTAGTCAGAAAACTAGCCTAGGACTCTAGCAACCACACCAATCATGGTTAGTGAGAGCTTAGGGCAGTGGAGCATGAGTGAGCATTTTGTCTTAGGTAATCTTTGAATTGAGACACTCGACACCCAATGCTGAGGGTTCTCCTCTTTTTCTAGAATGTTCAGGCAGGTGGCAGCTGGAACCTGGAAAGTGGGTCTTCAAGGTAAAAGTGGGTGCATCTTCTGAAGGCTAATATGCAGTCGTGGGAGCATGTTGGACTGAGGATAAAAAGGTGATGCCTTGTCAGGAGAGACAGTCTGTGCTCACTACAGCTGCAAGGCCACACCTCCTTGTCTCTGGCCTTACAACTAGGCTGCACTCAGAAATTGACCTGCTTAGAAATTCCAGGGCAACCTACACTCACCTCGAGATGCAAATGTCTGGCCTATCTGTGATCACACCAGTGTTCATTCTCTTGAGAAGACTAGGGCCTGCCTGGCCCAAGTCCCTGTGGAAAATTTTTACTGGTCCTCTTAGCGGCCCCAGGATGATGTCACCTACAACCCAGTGGATCAAATAAGAACCTGCTGATGGCAAGAGGAACAAAGAATCACATGGCATATCTACAGATAGGAACATGCACCATGCTGAAAGGGCTATGATGAAAAGCTTCCAAGATGAATATTCATAGGGAGGAGGCAAGCATATTTTGTTGGCACAAAAAGCAGAAGGATATTGGTGCTGAAAGCCTTCTTCAATTGAAGACACATTCTAATACATATCTGTACATGTGCTCTGTTCCTTTTAACACTGGAGCTCCAGTGATAGTGGGAGCATAGGTGGTAAATTCCCCTGTTTCTCCTGAACGCTCTCAGCACTAACTAACATCGATTCATCTTCAAATTGTACCACTTTTTATCAAGTCAAAATCCAGCCAATGCATAGTAAAAGTGATGAGTATATTCAGGGCCAGGGGCAGCTGTCTTTTGCCTTCACATGTTGGTTTTTAAGGAGGCCTTTTGTTTCACATGGAAAGTGCTCAGGTGTGGAAGTTACCTTCATTTGCAGTCTGGGTTTGTGTCCAAAAGGCCTCAAAATTGGCAAGGGCCTGTGTGGTGTCATTTTGAATTTCCTGCCACTGCAACCTGGTGCACATTGCCTATCCAGTGAAGTTTCTGGAAATAGATGGGCATAGCATAGTCTTGTGTGAGATGCAAAGTCTGAACTAATGAGAAATGAAAGATGTGAAAGAACACATACATGTAACTGGGGAAGCAGTGTTCCCTTTGAGTGCAGATGGGGGTTGAAAAGTGTCAATGGAAATTGCTTGCAGGTGAAACTAGTAGATCTTGAAGAGTGTCAAATTCGCTGAATTACAGAGGAGAACAGTTTGAGAGGATGGAAGTATGGAACCCTCAGAAGTGTTTTTTTGTTTGTTTGTTTTTCCCCCTCAAATCCCATGGTGCTAGGGATTTGAACTGAGGCCTTTCAGCTTGCAAAGCCAGCACCCTGAAGGATGGGCACTATCATCAGCACAGGAAGAACTATTTTAAGGTACATGACTTGATCCCCTGAGGTTCTGTGTCTGTGAAGTTCTGTGCAGAGAAGCAACCCTAGACAAAGCCAATCAATGACTAAGGAATTGTTTTTTTTTTTTTTTGTAAACAAATTGGATACATGTTGTTTCTCTTTGTACATACAGTAGCAGCATACCATTTGTGTAATCGTACATCTACATAGGATAATGATGTTTGATTCATTCTGTTATTGTTTTGTTCCCCCTACCCCTTCCACCCCTCTTTTCCCTCTGTACAGTCCCTCCTTCCTCCATTCTTCCCCACTCCCACATTGCATTATGTGTCATCATCCACTTATCATTGAGATCATTCTTCCTTTGATATTTTGAGATAGGTTTATCTCACTTAGCATGATATTCTCCAATTTTATCCATTTGCCTGCAAATACCATAATTTTATTACTCTTCATAGTTCAGTAATGTTCATTATATATATATATATATATATAATGAACATTACTATATATATATAGTAATAATAGTATATATAGTATAATATATATATATATATCATAGCTTATTTAATCATTAATCATTTGAAGGACATCTAGGTTGGTTCCACAATCTGGCAATTGTGAATTGAGGAGCTATGAACATTGATGTGGCTGTATCTCTGTAGTATGCTGATTTTAAGTCCTTTGGGTAGAGACTGAGAAGCAGGATAGCTGGGTCAAATGGTGGGTCCATTCCAAGTTTTCTAAGGAATTTCAACACTGCTTTCCAGAGTGGCTGCACTAATTTGCATACCCACCAGCAAAGTATGAGTGTACGTGTTTCCCCACATCCTCTCCAACACCAGTTGTTGCTTGTATTCTTGATAATCGCCATTCTGATTGGGGTGAGATGAAATCTTAGTGAAGTTTTGATTTGCATTTATATTATAACTAATAAGATCCCATCTTATTAAAAGATGGTGAACATTTTTTCATATGTTTGTGAATTGCTTGTAGATCTTATTCTGTGAAGTGTCTGTTCATATCCTTAGCCCATTTGTTGATTGAGATATTTGTATTCCTGGTGTAGAGTTTTTTGAGTTCTTTATACATTCTGGAAATTAGTGCTCTATCTGAAGTGTGAGTGGCAAAGATATTCTCCCAATCTGTAGACTCTCTCTTCACATTGCTGATAGTGGCCCTTACTGAGAGAAAGTCATTTAGTTTGAATCTATCCCAGATATTGATTCTTGCTTTTATTTCTTGTGCTATGGGAGTTCTGTTAAGGAAGTCTGATCCTAAGCCAACAAGTTGAAGATTTGGACCTACTTTTTCTTCTATAGAATCCATGGTCTCTGGTCTGATTTCAAGGCTCTTGATCCATTGTGAGTTGATTTTCGTGCAGGGTGAAAGACAGGGGTTTATATTCATTCAGCTGCAAATGGATTTCCAGTTTTCCCAGCACCATTTGTTGAAGAAGTTATATTATCTCCATTGCATATTTTTGGCACCTTTGTCTAGTATGAGAAAATTGTACTTATTTGGATTTGTGTCCATGTCCTCTATTCTGTACCATTGATCTACCTGTCTATTTTGGTGCCAATACCATGCCATTTTTGTTACTATTGCTTTGTAGTATAGTTGTAGTTCTGGTATTGTGATACCCTCTGTTTCATTCTTCCTGCTAAGGATTACTTTAGCTATTCTGGGTTTCTTATTCTTCCAGATGAATTTCATGATTGCTTGCTCTATTTCTGTAAGGTACATATTGGGATTTTATTTGGAATTGCATTGAATCTCATAACACTATTTGTAGTATGGCCATTCTGGCAATATTAATTCTGCCTATCCAAGAACATGGGAGATCTTTCCATTTTCTAAGGTCTTTCTCAATTTCTTTCTTCAATGTTTTGTAGGTTTCATTGTAGACATCTTTTACCTCTCAGGTTAGATTGATTCCCAAGTATTTTATTTTTATTTTGAGGTTATTGCAATTAGAGTTGTTTTTTCTCATTTCCCTTTCTGCTGTTTCTTTGCTTGTGTATAAAAATGCTTTAGATTTATGCATGTTGATTTTATAACCTGTTATTTTGCTGAATTCATTGATGAGGTACAGAAGTTTTCTGGAGGTGTTTTTTGGATACTCTAAATACAGGTTTATGTCATTATAATATATTGACAGCTTAAGTTCCTCTTTCCTATTCATATCCATTTAATTTCTTTAATCTGCCTAGTTGCTCTGGCTAGAGTTTTGAGGACAATGTTGAATAGAAATGGTGAAAAGGACATCCCTGTTTTGTTCCCATTTTTAAAGGGAATTGTTTCAGTTTTTCTCCTTTAAGAATGATGTTGGCCATGAGCTTAGCATAAATAGCCTATAAAATGTTCAGGTATGTTCCTAATGTCCCTGTTTGTTCTAGTTCTTTGAGCATAAATGTGTGCTGTATTTTGTCGAACACTTTTTCTGCATCAATTTATATAACCATAGGATTCTTATCCCTAAGTCTATTTACATGATGGATTACATTTATTGATTTATGGATGTTAAACCATCCTTGCATTCCAGGGATTAACCCCACTTGATCGTGGTGCACGAATTTCTTAATATGGTTTTGGATACAGTTTTCCAATATTGTTAAAAAACTTTGTATCTATATTCATCAAGGATATTGGTCTAAAATTTTCTTTTCTTGATGTGTCTTTGCTGGTTTGGGTGTGAAGGTGATATTAGCTTCATAGAATGAGTTTGGCAGGGTGCCCTCCTTTTCTATTTTCTGGAATACTTTGAGAAGTATTGGAATGAATTCTTCTTTGAAGGTCTTGTAGAACTTGACTGAGAATCCATCTGGTCCTGAGCTTTTCTTGGATGATAGATTTTTAATGGCTTCTTTTATTTCATGACTTCATATGGATCTGTTTAAATTGTGTATGTGCTTCTGGTTCAGTTTGAAAGGAGCATATGTATCTCAAAATTTGTAAATATCTTCAGTAGTTTCTATTTTGTTGGAATACAGATTTTCAAACAAGCTTCTCATGTTATGTAGTTCAGTGGTGTCTGTCATGATATTTCTTTTTTTCATCACAAATTTTAGTAATTTGAGTTTTCTATCACCTTCTCTTTGTTAGTGTGACTAAGGGTTTGTCTATTTTGTTTACTTTCTCAAGGAACCAAATTTTTGTTTTGTCAATTTTTTGAATTGTTTCTTTTGTTTCAATTTCATTGATTTCAGTTCTGATTTTAATTATTTCCTTTCTTCTACTACATTTGCTGTTATTCTGTTCTTCTTTTTCTTGGGCTTTGAGCTGTAATATTAGGTCATTTAGTTGTTGACTTTTCATTCTCTTTTTTAATGTGCTCAATGCAATGAATTTTCCTCTTAGTACTGCTATCATTGTCTCCCAGAGATTTTGATATGTTGTATCATCCTTCTCGTTGACCTCTAAGAATTTTTTTTTTATCTTCTCCCTGATGTTTTCTGTTATCCATGTTTCATTCAATGGCATATTATTTAGTCTCCAGGTGTTGGATTAATTTCTGTTTTATATTTTGTCATGGATTTGTACTCTCAATCCATTATGATCTGGTAGAATACAAGGCAGTATCTCTACTTTTTTGCATTTCCTAAGGGCCACTTTGTGGCATAACATAAGGTCTATTTTCGAGAAGGTTCCATGTGCTGCTGAGAAGAAGTGAATCCACTCGTTGATGGATGGAATATTCTATATATGTCTAGGTTATTGATTGTGTTATTGATTTCCATGGTTTCTTTAGTTGGTTTTTGTTTGATAGATCTATCTAGTGGTGACAGCAGTGTGTTAAATTCACCCAGAAATATTGTGTTGTGGTCTATGTGATTCCTGAAATTGAGAAGGATTTGTTTGATGTACAGGGATGCACCATTATTTGGGGCATAAATATTCACTATCATTATGTCTTCCTGATTTTTGTTTCCCTTAAGCAGTATGAACTGTCCTTCTTTATCCCTTCTGACTAACTTTGGCTTGAAGTCTACTTTATCTGATATAAGGATGGAAACCCCTGCTTTTTTTTCCTGAATCCATGTGCATGGTAGGATTTTTCCTATCCTTTCACCTTTAGTCTGTGAATGTCTTTTTCTGTGAGATGAGTCTCTTGCAAGCAGCATATTGTTGGTTCTTTCTTTTTAATTCATTCTGCCAGTTTATGTCTTTTGATTGATGAGTTTAGGCCACTAATGTCCAGGGTTATTATTGATATATGATTTGTAATTCCAGTCATTTGGCTTATTTTTGGTTTTTAAGTTGACTTGGTTTCTCCTTTGAGTGGTTTTACTCTAAGGTAGTTCCTCCCTTTCCTGACTTCCATTGTTGTTTTTCATATCCTCCTCATGGAATATTTTGTTGAGAACATTCTGTAGTGCAGGCTTTCTATTTGTAAATTCTTTTAACTTTTGTTTATCATGGAAGGATTTTATTTTATCTTCAAATCTGAAGGTTAGGTTTGCTGGGCATAGGATTATTTGTTGGCAACCATGTTCATTCAGAGCTTTAAATACGTTGTTCCAGACCCTTCTAACTTTTAGTGTCTGGGTTGAGAAGTCTGCTGCTATCTGCATTGGTCTCCCCCTATATGTAATCTGATGCTTTTCTCTCACAGTCTTCAAAATCCTATCTTTATTTCAAATGTTAAGCTTTTTTATTATAATGTGCCTTGATGTGGATCTGTTGTGATTTTGTGCATTTGGTGTTATGTAAGCCTCTTGTATTTGATTTTCCATTTCATTCTTCAGGTTTGGAAAATTTTCTGATATTATTTCATTGAATAAGTTGTTCATTCCTTTTGTTTGTATCTCTGTGTGTTCCTCAATCCTAATAATTCTTAAAATTGGTCTTCTCATGATGTACCATATTTCTTGAAGATTCTGTTCATGATTTCTTACCATCTTCTCTGTTTGGGCAACTTTATTTTCAAGATAAAATATTTTGTTTTATTGACTGAAGTTCTGTCGTCCAAATGGTCTAATCCTTTGGTGATTCTTTCTATTTAGTTTTTTATTTGGTTTATTGTTTTCTTCATTTGAAGGATTTCCATTTGGTGTTTTCTGAGAATCTCTATCTCTTTGTTGAAAAGATATTTTCCTTCCTGCAGTTGCTCTTTCAGCTTATTGATATTATCATTCATTGCCTCATTTGCTCTTATCTCATCCTTTGCTTCATTAATCATCTTAATCATGTATAATCTGACATCCTTTTCTGATATTTCTTCTAACATACTGTCATTTGATTTTATTAACATAGAATATAGATTTGTTTGAATCATTTTCTTCACTTGTTTTTTCATGTTGTTCTTGTATCTTCCCCTCCAGCAGTGCAAATCTGGGGTATTGCAGATTTCTCCCTATAGGCTTATAGTGGCCCTATAGGTTTCCAAATCCCTTTCTTTAAGGTGAGATCAATATTAGCCATGCCCAATTCAGACACTACACAATGATAGACCAAATAGCCCTATGAGGAGAATAACAAAATTGTGTAATAAACAGAATGAATTAAAATACTATCTTCAGTTAAACAAACAGATTTGCAGTAAGGTCTTCATTTTCAAATGGAGGACAAAGAGGATGCAGAGGGATGTAGGATGTGGCTGCGAATGGGATAAGAAAAGGATATACAGAAGTTCTAGGTAATAGAAAGTGTGAGGGTAGCTCAAAAGAAATTGGATGGTAGCATGCAAAAAAGGGATAAAGAGACTCTGAGGCAACAGGTAATAAAAGGAAAAGAGAGCAAGTAAAGAAATAAAAGCTTTAATTTTTTTCAATAAGGAGAAAAGAGAAAATCTACAGTATAACAGTCATATAGTAAGGAAACCTCCCAGAGTTCAGCAGCCTGATGCATGAGAGGTACCTGACAATGAACTTCTAGCCCCTAGCATTGTGTCTCAGTATGGATTTTGCCCGACCTAAAGATCAGAGCCATGTCTTCCAGGACTATCCAAGATGGCCGCTATGACTTCAAAATGTATTGGCAAATAGGGAGCTGCAGCTCGGGGTGTGGCTGTGCTCAACAGCAAGTCTTGGAGTTGGGATGTGGTTGGTCAGGCAGGGGTCCTGGAGGTCGGGTGTGTTTGGTGTGGTTGGTTGCAATCAGTTGGTCTGGGTTCCCGGTGATAGAGCACAGTCAGTTGTTCCAGGAGTCCTGGTAGCAGGGAGCAGTCAGTTGATGTGAGAGTCCAAGAGGCAGGGAGTAATCAGTTGGGCTGAGGGATTCTGGAGACAGGGCTCTGTCAGTCTGCCCAGGGTTCCTTTGGGGCCTGGCTGTTGTCTCAAAATGGTGACAGCCAGGTGTAATCAAACCTGCAGGTATTGTAACAGTGAACTTTCAGGCAACTGCAGGCAGCTGGTGCTCCATGGCAGTCAGCAATCTGTTTGCTGACTGTTGCTGGACGATCAAGGGGTGAATCTCATGCATTGGGTTGTGGATAGTTGTAAGGCATAAGGCAGGCGAAGGACATGGGAGAGGCAGGCAAATGGTGGATGATAGGTGTCTGAGAGTGAGCAATCTGCACTCAAAAAACACGTGGAGATGCTGGCAGACTGCAGGTGATCAAAGAAGATAAATGGGGTAAACAGCAGGGGATCGATAAGCAGTAAAAACTGCCTTACAGTGAAACAGATATCCTCTGCTGGAACTGGAGTTACCGAGCGACAAGGTATGCAGCCTCCCTCCAGTCCGCCATCTTGGATCCTCCCTAAGGAATTCTCCCTAAAGAGAATATTCACAACAATCTTGTAAATAACATTTTTTGCATCTCAAGATCCACTATCTAGGGGTTTGTCCTGAGGGAAAGAAATATCCCATCCTTATTGAAGGAGGAAACCAGTTATAACTGACCCTGAGCAGAAATTGATATCATTGATCCATGGAGAACATGACACAAGGAGAGGCAAGTCCATGTGAATATTAGAATATTTTCAGTTTGTTAGTGTGAAAGGAGATTTTGGGAATTGTTCACCATTGCATCTCCAGCCATTACATTCACAATCTACTGACACCTTCCTTGATCTTTTTTTTTTTCTTTTCATTTTCCTTTTGGCGTTTTACTTTAGAAAATTCTAAGCAGCAGAGTGCTGTTCAAAATGCACAAGCCAGTGATGGTTGTGGATCTTGCCTATCATCTGAAGTAGGGGTAAGGGAGAGAAGGCATTTCTCCTGGGAAAGGCCAGTTTCTTCAATGAGGGAAGCCCTCATTAACTTAGCCAGAGGATGTCAGGAAATATAAACAGGCAAAGTCAAGTGGTGATGGCTCTCGGGGTCTGGGTTCCCAGGACCCATATTTGCAGGCAGAAAGGAAACATTCCTCATCCAATTTCAATCTTCCTCTCGGTATGTTTGTAGCTTTTACTGTTGAGATTTGTTAGTGTAGGACAAGGGCTTAAATTCATACTCCTGATCTCTGAATGTTTCAGTTGCATTCAGTTGCACTGAAGACAATGCCTCACTTGGTTAGCAGTGCTCCTGTGACATGAGAGCAAAAATGGGAGAGGTCCTGTAATCCAGGTGGAAGGAGCAGCCTTCAGGCAGGTTGGGTGGGAATGCTCAGGGATTCCATGCTCCAGTTGCAGAATAGTTGATTTCACCCCCCAGAGGGTTTTTGCATGCCTTGTGCAACATAGAGTTTGAGGAGTGGCTCCTGTAACCTTGTGCCCACCATGAAGATTCTGCCTTAAGTCACAAAAGAAAGGCCTGAGAGCATGATGGTATCACGGTTCCCATGGCAACCAGAGAAGCTTCAGCTCCTGGCCACTTCAGACCAAGATTGAAAACAAGCACCAGCTCAGTTGTGATGGTCAGAGGCAAGAAGAAGGGAGTGAGTGCCAGAAAACTGAGGTTGTCCAAATTGTGATTGTAACCTCTTCTGCCTGAAGAGCATAGCCCCTTGGTCCATGGATCCTTGCAGGACCAGGCAGGACAAGTTACTCCTCTGAAGGCTGACAGCTCACACTAAGCTGCAAGACTGCTAGGTGTCGCTGCACTCATTTGACTGCACTGGGCATCATGACAGCAGGCAATTTTTCCCCACCAGTTCCTGTGGGCCTGGTTGGGTGCAGGTGTGATTCAGGACATGGGGATCACCAAGCTGAGCACTTGCTCCAGTGCTATTTCGTTCCAAACTCACTCCTCCAGCACTGGGCACACCTGGAATATACTAGTCAGAAAACTAGCCTATGACCCTAGCAACTCCAAATCATGTCTAGTGAGAGTTTAGGGCACTGGAGCATGAAGTGAGTATGATGCCTTAGGTAATCTTTGAATTGGGACACTTGACATCCAAACCTGAGGGTTTCTGCTCTTTTTCTAGAATGTTCAGTCAGGTGACAACTGGAACCTGGGAAGTGGGTCTTCTAGGTGAAGGTGGGTGCGTCTTCTGAAGGCTAATATGCAGTCATGGGAGCATGTTGCACTGAGGATAGGGAGGTGCTGACTTGCCAGGAGAGACACTCTGTGCTCACTACAGCTGCAAGACCACACTTCCTTGGCTCTGGCCTTACAACTAGGCTGCACTCAGAAATTGACCTGCTTAGAAATTCCAGGGCAACCTACACTCACCTCAAGATGCAGAAATGTCTGGCCTATCTGTGATCACACCAGTGTTCATTCTCTTGAGCAGATTAGAGCCTGCCTGGCCCAAGTCCCTGTGGAAAATTTTTACTGGTCCTCTTAGCAGCCCCAGGACGATGTCACCTACAACCCAGTGGATCAAATAAGAACCTGCTGATGGCAAGAGGAACAAAGAATCACATGGCATATCTACAGATAGGAACATGCACCATTGTGAAAGGGATATGATGAAAAGCTTCCAAGATGAATATTAATAGAGGGAGGGCAAGCACATTTTGTTGGCACAAAAAGCAGAAGGATATTGGTGCTGAAAGCCTTCTTCAATGAAGACACTTTCTAATACATGTCTCTACATGTGCTCTCTTCCTTTTAACACTGGAGATCCAGTGATAGTGGGAGACTAGGTGGTACATTCCCCCATTTCTCCTGAATGCTATCAGCACTAAATAATGTGGATTCAGCTCCTAATCCTACCACTTTTTATCAAGTAATAATCAAGCCAATGCATAGTAAAACTGACTAGGAAATTCAGGGCCAGTGGCTGCTGTCTTTTGCCTTCACATGTTGGTTTTTCAGTAGTCCTTGTGCTTCACATAGAAAGGGCTCAGGTGTGGAAGTCACCTTCATTGGCAG
The DNA here is from genome assembly GCF_902686445.1 of Sciurus carolinensis. Lineage (NCBI taxonomy): Eukaryota > Metazoa > Chordata > Mammalia > Rodentia > Sciuridae > Sciurus > Sciurus carolinensis. The sequence continues at coordinate 18,185,647 of NC_062227.1, read as the reverse complement.
TCTGGCATTGTGTCCAAAATGCCTCAAGATTGACAAGGGCCAGTGAGGTGTCATTTTGAGTTTCCTGCCACTGCAACCTGGTGCACATTTTTTATCTGGAGATGTTGCTGGAAATAGATGGGCATAGCATAATCGTGTGTGATATGCAATGTGTAAACTAATGAGAGTTGAAATATGCTAAGGAACATGTACCCTTAAGCCATGTAGGTGACTGGGGAAGTATTGCTCCCTTTGAGTGCAGGTGGGGGCTGAAAGGTGTCAATGGAAATTGCTTGCAGGTGAAACTAGTAGATCTTGAACCGTGACAATTTCGCTGAATAGCAAAGGAGAACAAATAGTTTGAGAGAACGGAAATGTGGAACCTTCAGAAGTGTTTGTTCTTGTTTCCACCCCCCCCCCAAATCCCATGGTGCTGGGGATTTGAACTTTCTGCTTGCAAAGCCAGCACCCTGAAGGATGGACTATATAGTCAACAAAGGAAGAGCTCCTTTAAGGTACATGACTTGGTCCCCTGAGGTTCTGTGTCTGTGAATTTCTATGTAGAGAAGCAACCCTAGGCAAAGTCAATCAATTAAGGAATTCTTAATTCTCCTTTTCACAACTATTTTGCAAATAATATTTTTTGCATCTCAAGACCCACAATCTAGGTGTTTGTCCTGAGTGAAAGAAATATCCCATCTTTTCTTAAGAAGGAAACAGGTTATAGCAGATCCTTGAGCAGAAATTTATATCAGTGATCCATGGAGGACATGGCAGGAGAAGAGGCAAATCTATGTGGGTATTAGAACATGCTCAGTTTGTTAGTGTGAAAGGAGATTTTGGGGATCATTCACCATTGCATCCCCAGCCATTACATTCACAATCTACTGACACCTTGCTTGATCTTTTCTTTTTTCTTTCCATTTTCCTTTTGGCATTTTACTTTAGAAAATTCTAAGCAGCAGAGTTCTGTGCAAAATACACAAGCCAGTGATGGTTGTGGATCTTGCCTATCATCTGAAGTAGGGGTGAGGTAGAGGAAGGAGTTTCTCCTGGGAAAGGCCAGTTTCTTCAATGGGGGAAGACCTCATTAACTTAGTCAGAAGATGTCAGGAATAATGTCAAAGTGGTGATGGCTCTTGGGGTCTGGGTTTTCAGGACCCATATTTGCTGGCAGAAAGGAAATGATCCTCATCCAATTTCAATCTTCCTCTCGGTATGTTTGTAGCTTTTACCATCAAGATTTGTTAGAGTATGATTAGGACTGAAATTCATACTCCTGATCTCTGAATGATTCAGTTGCTTTCAGTTGCACTGAGAACAATGCCTCACTTTGTTAGCAGTGCTCCTGTGACATGAGAGCAAAAATGGGAGAGGTCCTATAATCCAGGTGGAATTGGTAGGCCTTGGGTGAAGCTTAAAACTCAGTCCACCCTGTGTCCCTGTGCACTGAACAGTTACCTGCTCCTTGCTCAAGGCTCAGGACGTGAGTTGGACAGCACTGCAATTGCAACCCATCTCCCCTCCCACTCCCTTTCCTCCACTGTGCATATCACCATTGTCTGGACATAATGTCTGAATGGGCTCACTGTGTGTTCTGAACCCTCTTTTGAATTCATAATCCATCCTCACTGCTCACCTGGGGCATCCTCAGAGTAGGGGCTGTTTTTCTCCCCCCAGCCTTCTCCACAGCTTAGCTGTATTCTGACTCCATGCCAGGAATCCCTGAAGGAGGGCTCTTCTTATCAGGTTGTGGTTATTTCAGATGCAAAAGTAAATCAGATAATGTGCCTGAGTTTGCATTTGGGGAGACACAGATCATGTGCAGAGCCCTAGCAGCCCTGTCATCCTCAATGCAGGGCAGAGTTCCAGAGCCTTAGTGGCCACCACAGGACCAGCTCACTCTCCTGTCCCAGGGCTTCCATACCAGATTCCTGGTATTATTTATTGTCTGCTGTGTTTGCTCTATAGTGTCACGTCTGTGGCACATCAACATAGAAGTTTTGTATTCTGGAGTCCCAAAATCTTGACCATGGATTGTTTCTCCCCCATTCGTGAAGCTCTTCCCCTTCCTTCATTACTAGAAGTGATTCTGTTAAGAAACTCAAGTGATCCCTCTCCTAAGAAATTTTCCAACTGCTTAAGGACAAAGAATTAACAATTCATCATGAATTCAAAGCACATCCTTGCCTCAGGGCAATTGACATCTAGGCTTTGTGACCCTTATGAGTTGCCAAAATGTGGTTTTGACAAACAGAGAATGGGCCTATGTCTCTGAAGGGCACAGGCATAGGGCACAGGCAGGCTAGGCCTCCTCATCTAGAGCTTCCAACCTTGATCCATGCTTCCCATTTCAAACCTTTCGAAAGCCCCTGTGAGACCCTCAGCTTCTGAGGGGTATTAGGCCCAGGGCCAAATTTCAGCAGTTGGGAGGGCTCAGCCAAAGCCCATGGAGTGCATCAGGAGAGGGTCCAGAGGTGTTGCAGCTCCAGTCATCACTGGACCCTATGTCTCTTTCCAAAGCCTCTGCAGAGTGCTGAGGAAGGGAGAGTCCTAACTTGGACTCCTGAGCACCCCTGCTCAGACCTGATTCTTCCCTTTAGAAGTCCCAGGTCTCCAAGTTCATGTGTGACTAGTGTGTTACCTGCCATTGAGAGAATTTCTTAGATATTTTTAAATCAAAAGCAACTTTCTTATATTATTTTTTAAATCAAAAACATAACATCTTGGAGGTAGACCACGAGGATGAAAACTTTGTGACACCACAGGTGAGGTTGTGCCAGGAGCTTGGTCCCTGGCTCAGGTCTGGTGTCAGCCTTGGCAGCAGATATTCAGCATACCACATCTGTGACTCATCCTGACCACTAGCACAGGGACAGAAGACAAGGAAACAGGAAGAGAAAGTGAAGGTGTCTGAGGCTCACCAGCACAGGAATCTTCTCCAGACAACAGATACTCTGGAGGTCAAGTTGATGAAGAGAATAGTTTGTTCCTCTGTACTGAGGTTCTCCCAGACCTCCAACTCTCAACCACCAAAAGAGGGGCAGAGACCTATATATTATAGATATATTACACAATTGAGAACAATGAATTATTTTGATGTATGATTGTCTATTTTCTTGAAAGAGTCAAGTTAATAAAACTTCAGGATATATGTTAGGGTGTTCTATAATATTCCCAGCAAGAAGTTTTACTGCTGGAATCAGGACCTGTTAAATAGCAGGTTCTATAGTCACAACACTAGAAAGCCATGCCCCTTAACTTCCTAAGGCATACATTCATGTGATCTTCATCATAATATTAAAGATGAAGCACATCTTGAAGGGGACTCCTGCAGTCTGTAGGAAATTATCCCCAAGTAGGTTTTGGGTGATGCTGTGGTTGTAGAACTAGTGGAAGCCCTGATTATACACTTATTGTTCCTCATCCTGCACCACACAGTAGGTCCTGGTGTGAAGATTCCTGCCCAGGCAACCCTAACCTCTCTAGGGCCTGGATATTGATGCTCCTCAAAGTTCCATGGGCATAAAAGACAAACATTACACACAGCACAGGCATAATCCAGTAGGAATGCATCACAGCCCTCCAGGAGACAGTGATCTAAAAGTCCAACTTCCCACAAGTGGTTGGTGATATTTGGTTCTGCTGACAAGTAATCAGATATGCAGACTTGGCAATAGTTATAGCAGCACCAGTACAGGTGGTGTTGGTGAGATGTGACTCCTGTCATTATCCCCATCCCTGCTTCCAACACTGATCAAGGATCTATCCTGAAAATATAGAGAAATACAAAGACCAGGCAATCTGCCCAAAGATGGAAAAGTCTTCTACCATGCATGTTCACTTAGCTCTTCTTATGATTTAAATGTGAGGTGTCCCCTAAAAGCAAATGTGTGAGACAATTTAAGAAGGTTCAGAGAAGAAATGATTGAGTTTTTGAGAGTCTTAAAATAATCAGTGAATTAATTTCTGATGAGATTGATTGATGTGGTAGGGTGTGGCTGGAGGAAATTGGAATTGGGGCATAACATTTGGGTATATATTTTTTCTCTGGGGAGTGAAGACTCTCTCTCCTTCCTCCTGATGCAAACTCCATCATTACAGCCAAAATGTACCAACCAGATTCACTGTGAGGTTCTGACCATATGTTTTGAAAAATACTTTTATATATTTTTTACAATTTTTTTAAAAACAATATAGCACTGACATGGGATAGAAGATGTCCTGGAGAAGGGTCCCAGGGGTTTACAGTGGAGAAGGGGAACTTGCCTCAGGACCAGCAGGTTCTTTACATATATGATGGAAAAAAAATTTCAGCCTGAACCAGACAAAGGAATAGATGGATGTTTATTGAGAAAGGAGAGGCACATTCAAGGGAGAATGAAGACTGTCTTGAGAGTAAGCAACCCTGCATTGACTGGGGGACCAGTATTTACACCAGGACTGTATCAGGGGCCAGCCTGGAGATGGAGCCAGGCTGGAGGACATTTTCCTGATTTCATAAGGGCATGGCCAGAGCATGTTCCTTGAGATTTTCAACTGTTCTGTGCATCTCAATGGTTTGTGGACACTTCCCTTCAGATTCCAGTATTTCTCTGATTCCATCTTTCCTACTGTCTACACAGTCTAAAATTCTAAACTTCAAGAAAAATTAAGAAATTTTCATTTCAGTTTTGGATTTCCAGTGGTATTTTGAAAAGTTTCTATATTTCAAATCTCCTAGTTCATGTTTTTTAAAAAAAATAAGCCCAACATTTGATATTTCAAGAACTCCTTCTTTTAATCAGGCACAGGTAACTGACAGAGTTTTAGCACTAGAGTTTTGTATATGATATTAATTTAGATAACCATATTCATTAGCAAAACACCAACACTTTCCCTAGTTGTCCCTGACCAGCTCGCCCTGAGGAAATCCACTGTGGGAAGCTCTTTTCACTGTCTTGGCAGTAGGATTGAGTGGTAAATAGGGGAATAAGGCAGTGGAAATACTCTACAGGGATGTAAGAAAAATAAAACTCTAAATGTGCCATTGAATAAATAGCTGGTATTTAGGGCAACAGCAACAACCACTGGAAATGCAGTTAATCAAGTCTGTAAAAAAAAGTGAATAAACAGTCTGTGTTCACAAAGTTGAAGTATAGTGAAATAAATAAAGAGAAAAGTTGAAATGAATAGATAGGAAAACAGGACTAAAATCCAAAACTAAGAATTAAACATTTTCTTACAAAATAACCTAGTCATTAAAAGGTAAAAATAAGGAAAATATAATTTAAAATGCTATTTCTGTGTCTAGTACATATATATGAACACAAATTTATTGTAGTCAGATTTCTAGGCAAAAACTTATATGAAGTGAAAAAAAACAAATGATTTTTACATGTTGAAGTAGTAACAACAAACAAAAATCCAAAAGATATGAGGAAGAGTTTTCAAAGGAATAAAAATCAAAATTTCTTCAACTTTGCAGTCTGCAAACCTAAGTCTCAGAACAAAGTGCATATCTAAAAGGAATATCTAAATGATGATGAAAATTGATTTTGCTCATGCATGTGAAGTAAGGAAATGACCAAGTCAGAAAAGCATGCAGTCCAGAAGCCACAGTGCAATGCAAAGTTCTTGAACATACTTAAAAGAGAGAATGTACCCCAGTCCATTGATCCCAGTAAATTGACAGTTGAAATAGGACAAAGTAGTTAAAAAGAGCTGTGGTGTGTGGTGTTACAGGCCGCTGGGAGAGGGAGACTCAGGTTTGGTTAGCACAGGGTTGAGCTGGGCATGAAGCATTGAAGGGCTGATGCTCTGCTCCTCCACCTACCTCCCCCACACCTCAAGTCCCTTCCTTTAAAACACACCAGTGACCAGTGAAAATAACTGTCAGACAAAGACACACACACTCACACACACACACACACACACACCAGGCCAATAAAAAATAATAAGTTCTTCCTAGAGTAGAAATCATCAAATTTAGTATCTAATTAAAGTCAATAAAATTAATTTAAAAATGCATTCATCACAAAGGAATAAGTCCTCAAATATAATTCATGCAATGCAACTCAATTCAATTATAATTTTCTTGCAAAAATGTAAAGTAATATTGGGTTAAGAAAGAGTGAAAAGAAGCATATTTTGCCATTATAATAATTTAAAAAATTGTGCAAGTTAACTGATATTTTTCTTGACTAGAAATATAAAATGGATTTACATACACTAAACAAAAATTTAAATGTGCATATGTGATTACTTTCATGGTTAGATTTAAATGAATATGTGAAACAATGAACATACAAGCTATATAATTTCTGAGATGACAACATGATATGTATTTTGCACACCTGAGATAAAACCCAGGTGATGGTGCTGGCAAATCAGGATCCTACCCCTGGGAGGGCACCTGTGACCTGAGGGCTCTCCTCCCCTCTCTGGAATCAGGACCCTCCTGCATGGGACTGAGCCTTGCCTCAGGACGGCTCTGGCCATCAGGCTCCCACAGCCAGATGTTCAGGCAGCCTGTGCTCCTGGAACTGAAGATGCCTTCAAAGGGCAGATGCAGAGGGAAGACACAGTAAAATTCCTTGAATCCAGATCTAAGGGTGCACAGGCACCTCACAGCAGGATGCTCAGGACACAGCCTAGTCTGTCCCTGTCTGTGTACCTGGTCACATTCTCTCTCCATATTACCATATGTGGCTGCAATGTCTCATACACTTCTGTCTGCAGGTGACATTCCCCCTCCCTCAGTGAGGGAAAACTCAGCCTCCCTAGCTGATCCACACTTCTCTGAAGGCAGCAACATATGCGAGAAAGATTATTTGTTCTTCCTATTTTTATGCACCACTCATTTTCCCCCTTCTTATTCAGGACTCACAGTGACCCTCTCATAGTAAAATGCATTCAGCCCTTTTACATGAGACACATAGTTCTGATACAGTGAGGGACAGAAAGAGGAATATCAAGTGTGCATTTTCAAAGACTTCCTACTTTATGTTAGGAGTTAGGACTGTCAACAAGAACTTGATTAATAAAAGGAGTGGATATAACTGCCCTGGTCATTCTACATTAGACATTTGGGTTCAGACATCTAGAATCCCTGGATTCTACAGGCAGGCACACAGCATAAAGACAAGGCATTCTTTCTCAAATGCTCTCTTACTTTTCTGAAAAGTTCTTATTTTTCATTAGTCTGCTCCCTGTATATTTTCCCTAGTCTATGTCTTTAGCCATTTCTTCCTGACTGGGCCCATCTTCTCCCTCTCCTCCTCAGCTGGTTCACTATTCTCCATAACTTTTGGAGTGAGCTGGCATCTACCAGGAAGAAATGGCATGGACCCTGGTATGTGAAGTGTAGACAGATTAACAGAATATATCAGTGAGATCCTCTGAGCTCCCACAGATTGATTTTCATACAACCTGGTGTATTCTACTTGTTATCATAGTTTATTCACTAGGACATCTTTTCTTTTTACATAGGTTCATGGTGCATCTGCTTTGGAAAGCAGTCTAGCAATTCCTTAAACAGTGAAACATAGATTTAACCTACTCTTTATCAATCCCATCAATAGGTTTATTCTCCCTGAAGTGTAAACATTTGTCCATTTGAAAATTTGCACTCTGGATGCTGGGAGTGTTGTCTATAGATTATGATTCTTTTGGTAGAGCATTTGTCAAGCATGTGGGAGACCCTAGGTTCAAATACCCATATTGCAAGAAAACAAAAACAAATATAAGTACTTTGGTCTTTATAGCACTGTTATTCAAAAACCCAAAATTATCAATACCCCAAATATCCATCAAGTGCTGAATGGAAAAGCAAAATGTGTTTATACATACATACAGTGGAATATTATTTGATCATGAATACAAATGGAGAACTCAGGGGTGCTACACAAGGATACACATAGTGAAGAAGTCCAGTTACTGAAGAGTACACAGAGTATGAATTTATTTTTATGAAACTACATGATAACAAAATTATAGAACTGGGAAGTAGATTTGTGTTTGCATAGGTCTGGTGGGTAGATGGGTATGTGGAGAGTGACAGTAATTGGTACAGGCTCCTTTTGGCATGAGGATGCTGTTCTGCAGCTGATTCTTCTGAGGATTACACAACTCTACAAAGATGTTAAAAACCACTGAACTGTCCAACTGAAACTATGAATTGAACAGTGTGTGAATTATATAACCGTGAAATGTTACCTACAACTCTCAAATTTCAAGAGCAAAGAGGCTTTGGGCAAAGACTAACAAGACTTTACCCAAAACAGGTATTTGTGTCCTACGTCATGGGCCTCTTGCTCTCAGATGTCCTTTGTATATTTTCAGTTGACCCATCTTTACAACTATTAAAGAACAACCCTGTCCTGAATTGGAATTTCCAATTTCCCTGTAATGCTCCTCAACAGTTGAGAGACCTTGACACACAGACATTATCTATCTGAGCTTTATCCTCCTCATCTCTCCTAAAAGGTGTAGCAAGAATTAGTGCATGCATGCTTCTGTCCCACATTATACTGAGTAAAATTGCCAGTGGTTTCAATGCATCCTAAGGACACAAAAACTTTAAGAGTATAGTCTTATTCTATGAACAATACTTGATTTGGTTCATAAATTTAGGAATGGGAATCTTTGTCAGAGGTTCCAGTAGAAATGCTGTAGGTGAATCATGTGTCCCTGAGGTCACTAAGCGTGTATGGGATTGTAAATCCAGGGCCCTCTCCTACTTGGTGAGGTGGGCTCATATATGACACATAGCAGTAAATATATATTATTATAAAATATCAATGCAATGATACTGCAACCAAAGTTCATTTGCATTTGAGTACTTCAAATAATATCATGCTTTGTACATGATTGTTTTGCTTTGCTTTATCAGTACTGAGATTTTAACCCAAGGGTGCTCTACCATGGAGCTACAACTCCAGTCCTCTTTTTATTTTGTTTTAAGACAAGATCTCATTAAGGTGCCCAAACCAACCTCAAACTTGTAATCTTCCTGCTTGAGCCACCTAAGAACCTGGGGAAAAAAGCATGTACCACCATGCCTGACTATAGATGACATTTTAAATTAACTCTTTGGTTGGGTAAATCTCACATGCACAAAACAATTTTGTTCTTGGTTGCTGTGTTGCTTTATTGAACAGGACATCAGGTATAACTTTAAAGGTGTCCATTCATGTGAGTCTGATCCAATGTTCTTGAAGGTGTTGTTCTTGAACCTGGTTGTGCAATTACATCCAAGGAAAATTCAGAAATCAGTTGAAATATTATGAGCAACATGCTTTTCAGGAACAAGGCTTTCCAGATGGAAGTAGAGCTGCTCCAACTTAGCAGGCACCATAGCAGCTGCCAATGGAGAAAGCAGCTGGTATGAGCAAAATAACACCAGTGTTCTCAGGAGGTTTCACATGTTGAATCACCATGGGGCACCAGTTACCATACTGGTAGCAGTGGTAAACTGCAGTGTCCTCAGGCTCCAGGCTGCTGATGGAGAGGGAGGAGGCTGTACCTGACCCACTGCCAATGTAGGAGACTTGGACTCCACTGGCCCTGGGGGGTGCATTATAGATGAGGAGTCTGGGAGCCTTCCCAGGCTTCTGATGATATCAGGCTAAGTAGCTGCTAACACTCAGACTGTACCTGCAGGTGAGGGTGACTCTTTCCCCTGGAGACAAGGACAGGGAGGCTGGAGTCTGTGTTAGCACAGCTTGTCCACTGGTATTGAGATTGAAAATAAAACAGAAGAGTTACCATTGTGGACTTGATAATACCCCTGGGATTCTCAGTAGAGTCAGGGATTTTCACCTGCAATGAGTTTTAATCACTGTGCTAACTGAGGAGAAGAACCAGGACACAGGACTCAACAACACTGAAAGACTTTTCAGAGTGCAGAACCATCACATGATCCCTCACTGGAAGCCAGGGTGACCAGAGGGAGAGGAATTGAATGGGGGCTGCCATGACTCCCTCTGGGTCATGCCTGAGACAGAGTTTTCCAAAGCTTTGATCAGGCACTGATATGGTCTGGAAAGCAGGGTGGGCTAGGAGGGGCATTAAAGGCAGCTGGAAGTGACCAGCTGGGATACCAACTACAGAGACTCTGCCTCCTCCTGTCTGGACCTAAGCACCCTTGCCCAGGTGGTCATGTCAGAAAAGGTCCAGATCTCAGCCTTAGTGATGATTTTTCCACCTATGATCAGAGTTAAATACTCCTGCCCTACTGCCTCACCAAACACCTAAATTCAGCCAGAAGGTGTTTATTGTAAATGTGTTTGGGATGAAACAGAAGTTTTTGGCCCATTTCTTTCTCCATTCTTAAGTGCATGTAGTCATCTCCCCTGGACATGATTGTATTTCATTGAAATGATTTTTGATCACAAGTTTTCTTCCACATATTCTTTTCCCTTGCTTAGCAGCATGTCCCAATGTACCTGAAGCAACCTTATTCTTTGTAAAATCCTTAAGACTAACTTTCAACCAGGCTTATCAGTGTTGCTCGCTGGACAGCAGGACCAGGGCTCTTACCCTTCATGGCACTGACACCATGTCCATGAATACAGATAGCAACACTCTTCACACACACAGGAAACTATACCTTGGATCATTCTCTATAAGACTCAGTGGAGTGAACAACACATGCTTAGGCCTTCTTACCTTAACAGTCATGGAAAGTTCTGTTTACATTCCTGATAAGGTGTCAACAAACATCATATTCAGTGAGAAAATATTTAACATTTTATCCTTTAGACTGATAAAAGAAAGTATCCACTTTTATTACTTTTATTATGCTGGATGTCCTAACAAATTTTACAAGGCATGAAAAAGATATAAAAGGCACAATTTTTAAAGAAATAAGTAAAATATCTATATAGGCTGATAACAAAATTCTGTATGAATTCAAAAAGACCTTACTAAAAAATACCTACTCGTAATATCTTAACTGTATATAATGGACTCATTGCCATTATATACAGTAAATTTTGTGGATTAAAGATTTATATAAAGAAAGACTTTTCCATGTTCATAGAGTAGAAACTTGATATTATTAAGATTCCATTTTTCCCAAAATTTAGACACATACAAACATACACACACACACACACACACACACACACAATTTTGACACATACAAACACATACACACACACATTAAAAAAATCAATCAAAGCAAAATTTACAAATGATTCATTGAAATTGATGAACTGATGATAGAATTTATAAGAAAATTCAAAGAACTTGGTATGATCACAAAAAGTTTAAAGGGGAAAGAATAATAATGATATCTTATATGAAACCCATTATAGGGAATATAGCTCAGGGGTAAAAATTTTACAAACATGTGAATAGAATTTACAGTGCCTGCATTTGTTGCTCAAGTCAGCAGAAAAAATAAAAACTTGTAGATATTCTATAAGAGTGCACTATAGGCATAACTACCATGTATATACCAAAAAAACAAAAAACAAAAAACTGAGAGTCATATGGACTTAGATATACACAGTCATCTGATTTCTAACAAAGGTAGAATAAAATAATTTGCAAAGAGCAATTGTGTATGAAAATGAAATCAAACAGACTGGAGAAAAAAGTCTTCACACATTTCATATCAGCAAATACATGAATTAATGGAGGATCACAGTCTACAGGTAAGAGTTAAATTAATGCAGCTTCTAGAGAAAGCTGAGGAAGATAACCTAAAGCCTAAAGGATACACAGTTGTCAAAAGGAAACCAATGTTCATAAGCATCACAGGAGAATATTGATATATCAGACTTAGCTTAAAGCCATCTAAAGAAATCATTTTATTTTTTCTTTTTTTAAATTTATTTTTATTGAAAACAAATGGAATACATGTTTTTTTTCTGTTTGTACATGGAGTAACAGCATACCATTTGCATAATCATACATTTATTAGGTAATGATGTTTGATTCATTCTGTTAATTTTTCCTTCCCCCACCCCTCCCACCCCACTTTTCCCTCCATACAGTCCCTTCTTCCTCCATTCTTGCTCCCCTCCCACCCCCCAGTGTGTGTCATTATCCACTTATCTGCGAGATCATTCATCTTTTGGTTTTTTGAGATTGGCTTATCTCACTTAGAATGATATTCTCCAATTTCATCCATTTGCCTGCAAATGCCATAATTTTAATATTCTTTATAGCTGAGTAATATTTAATTTTGTATATATACCACAGTTTATTTATCCATTCATCAATAGAAAGACATCTAGGTTGGTTCCACAAACTTGCTATTGTGAATTGAGCAGCTATGAACATTGATGTGACTATATCTCTATAGTATGCAAATTTTAAGTCCTCTGGGTATAGATCAAGGAATGGCATAGCTTGGTCAATTGGTGGTTCCATTCCAAGTTTTCTAAGGAATCACCACACTGCTTTCCAGACTCTGACCTAATTTTCAGTCTTACTAGCAATGTATGTGTGTACCTTTTTACCCACATCCTCTCCAATAACTATTGTTGCTTGTATTCTTGATAATCACCATTCTTATTGGGGTGAGATGGAATCTTAGGGTAGATTTGATTTGCATTTCTCTTATTACTAAAGATGGTGAACATTGTTTTATGTGTTTGTTGATTGCTTGTATATCTTCTTCTGTGAAGTGTCTGTTCATATCCTTAGCCCATTTGTTGATTGGGTTATTTGTATTCTTCGTGTGGAGTTTTTTTGAGTACTTTATATATTCTGAAATTAGTGTTCTATCTGAATTATGAGTGGCAAAGATTTTCTCCCACTCTGTAGGTTCTATCTTCGCATTGCTGATAGTTTCCTTTGCTGAGAGAAATCTTTTTAGTTTGAATCTATCCCAGTTATTGATTCTTGATTTATTTCTTGTGCTATGGGAGTTCTGTTAAGGAAGTATGATCCTAAGCCAACAGTTTGAATATTTGGACCTAGTTTTTCTTCTGTAAGTTGCAGGGTCTCTGGTCTGATGTCAAGGTCCTTGATCAACTTGCAAGGTGAGAGATAGGGGTTTATATTCATTCTGCTGCATACGGATTTTCAGTTTTCCCAGCACCATTTGTTGAAGAGGCTATATTTTCTCCATTGCATATTTTTTGGCACCTTTGTCTAGTATGAGAAAATTTTATTTATTTAGGTTTCCATCCATGTCCTCTATTCTTTACCCTTGATCTAATTGTCTATTTTGGTGCCAATACCATGCCATTTTTGTTACTATTGCTTTGTAGTACAAAGTATAGTTGAAGTTCTGGTATTGTGATACCTACTCTTCCTGCTAAGGATTGTTTTAGCTAATCTGGGTTTCTTATTCTTCCAGATGAATTTCATCATTGCTTGCTCTATTTCTGTAAGGTACATCATTGGAATTTTAATTGGAATTACATTGAATCTGTATAGCACTTTTGGTAGTATGGCCATTTTGACAATATTAATTCTGCCTAGCCAAGAACATGGGAGATCTTTCCATTTTCAAAGGTCTTTCTCAGTTTCTTTCTTCAATGTTTTGTAGTTTTCATTGTAGAGTTATTTACATCTTTGGTTAGATTGATTCCCAAGTTTTTTATTTTTTTGAGGCTATTGCAAATGGCTATTCCTCATTTCCCTTTCAGATGTTTCATTTCTTGCATATAAAAATGCTTTAGATTTATGCATGTTGATATTATGGCCTGCTATTTTGCTGAATTCATTGATGAGGTCTAGAAGTTTTCTGGAGGAGTCTTTTGGATCCTCTAAATATAGAATTATGTCCTCAGCAAATAGTGACAGTTTAAGTATCTCTTTTCCTATTCATATCCATTTAATTTCTTTAGTCTGTCTAATTGCTCTTTCTAGAATTTCAAGGACAATGTTGAATTGAAGTGGTGAGAGAGGACATCCTGTCTTGTTCCCATTTTTAAGGGAATGATGTCAGTTTTTCTCCATTAAGAATGATGCTGGCCATGGGCTTAGCATAAATAGCCTTTAAAATATTCAGGTATGTTCCTACTATCCCTAGTTTTTCTAGGGTTTTGAGCATGAGGGGTGCTGTATTTTGTTGAACACGTTTTCTGCATCAATGGAAAAAATCATATGATTCTTATCCTTAAGACAATTCATATGATGGAATATGTTTACTGATTTACGGATGTTAAACCATCCTTGCATTCCAGGAATGAATCCCACTTGATTATGGTGCACAATTTTCTTAATATGTTTTTGGATACGGTTTTCTAATATTTTGTTAAGGATCATTGCATCTATATTCATCAAGGATATTGGTCTAAAATTTTCTTTCCTTGATGTGTCTCTTCCAGGTTTGGGTATGAGGGTGATATTAGCTTCATAGAATGAATTTGGTAGGGTACTCTCCTTTTCTATTTCCTGGAATACTTTGAGAAGTATTGGAATGAGTTCTTCTTTGAAGTCTTGTAGAACTCAGCTGAGAATCCATCTGGTCCTGGTCTTTTCTTGGATGGTAGGTTTTTAATGGTTCTTATATTTCATTGCTTGATATTGATCTATCTAAAATGTGTATGTCCTCCTCGTTCATTTGGGAGGAGCATATGTCTCTAGAAATTTGTCAATGTCTTCAGTAGTTTCTATTTTGTTGGAATACAGATTTTTGAAGTAGTTTCTCCTTATTTTATGTATCTCAGTGGTTTTTATTGTGATATTTCCTTTTTCATCACTAATTTTAATAATTTGAGGTTTTTCTTTCTTTCTCTTTGTTAGTGTGGCTAAGGGTTTGTATATTTTGTTTACTTTTTCAAAGAACCAACTTTTTGTTTTGTCAACTTTTTGAATTGTTTCTTTTGTTTCAATTTCATTTATTTCTGCTCTGATTTTAATTATTTCCTGTCTTCTACTACATTTGCTGTTATTCTGTTTCTCTTTTTCTTGGGCTTTGAGTTGTAATGTTAGGTCATTTAGTTGTTGACTTTTTATTCTTTTCTTTAATGTGCTCATTGCAAAGAATTTTCCTCTTAGTACTTCTTTCATCATGTCCCAGAGATTTTGATATGTTGTATCATTGTTCTTATTGACCTCTAAATATTTTTTAACTCCTCTCTGATATTTTCTGTTATCCATGGTTCATTCAACATCATATTATTTAGTCTCCACGTGTTGGAGTAATTTCCATTTTTTTATTTTGTCATTAATTTCTACTCTCAGTTCATTATGCTCTGATAGAGCACAAGACAGAATCTCTATTTTTTTGCATTTCCTAAGTGCTGCTTTGTGGCATAACTTATGGTCTATTTTTGAGAAGGTTCCATGTGCTGCTGAGAAGAAAGTGAATCCACTTATTGATGGATGGAACATTCTATATATGTCTGTTAAGTATAGTTTACTCATTGTTTTATGGAGTTCAATGGTTTCATTTGTTGGTTTTTGTTTGGAAGATCTATCTAGTGGTGACAGCAGTGCTTTAAAGTCACCCAGAATTTTGTGTTGTGATCTATTTGATTCCTGAAATTGAGAAGGATTTGTTTGATGTACATGGATGCACCATTATTTGGGGCATAAATATTTACTATCATTATGTCTCCCTGATTTATGTTTCCCTTAAGCAGTATGAAATGTCATTCTTTATCCCTCTGACTAACTTTGGCTTGAAGTCCACTTTATCTGATATAAGAATGGAAACCCACGCTTTTTTACTGAGTCCATGTGTATGGTAGGTTTTTTTCCCATCCTGTCACCTTTAGTCTGTGAATGTCTTTTTCTATGAGATGAGTCTCTTGCAGGCAGCATATTGTTGGTCTTTCTTTATAATCCATTCTTCCAGTCCATGACTTTTGATTGATGAGTTTAGGCCATTAGCATTCAGAGTCACTATTGAGATATGATTTGTATTCCCAGTCATTTGGGCTTATTTTTGGTTTTCAATTTGGCTTGGTTTCTCCTTTGAGTGTTTTTTCTCTAAGGTAGTTCCTCCCTTTGCTGACCTCCAATTTTGTTTTTCATTTCCTCATCATGGAATATTTTGTTGAGAACATTATGTAGCACAGGCTCTCTATTTGTAAAGTCATTTAACTTTTGTTTATCATGGAAGGATTTTATTTCATCTTCAAATCTGAAGGTTAATTTTGCTGGGTATAGAATTCCTGGTTGGCAATCATGTTCTTTAAGAGCTTGAAATATGTTGTTCCAGGCCCTTCTAGCTTTCAGAGTCTGGGTTGAGAATTCTGCTGCTATCCATATTGGTTCACCCCTATATATAATCTGATGCTTTTCTCTCACAGCCTTCAAAATCCTATCTTTATTTTGAATGTTAGGCATTTTTTATTATAATGTGCCCTGATGTGAATCTGTTGTGATTTTGTGCAATTGGTATTCTGTAAGTCTCTTGTATTTGATTTTCCATTTCATTCTTCAGGTTTGGGAAATTTTCTGATATTATTTCATTGAATAGGTTGTTCATTCCTTTGGTTTGTATCTTTGTGCCTTCCTCAATCCCAATAATTCTTAAATTTGGTCTTTTCATAACATCCTATAATCCTTGTAGATTCTGCTCCTGATTTCTTACCATCTTTTCTGTTTGGGAAACTTTATTTTCAAGATAAAATATTTTGTCTTCATTGTCTGAGGTTCCATCTTCCAAATGGTCTAATCTTTGTTGATTCTTTCCATTGAGTTTTTTTGTGTGGTTTATTGTTTTCTTCATTTCAAGGATTTCCATTTGGTGTTTCTTGAGAATCTCTATCTCTTTGTAGAAATAATGTTTTGCTTCCTGCATTTGCTCTTTCAGCTGATTGGTATTATCATTCATTGCCTGCATTTGCTCTCTTATCTCATTCTTTGCTTCATGAATCATCTTAATCATGTATAATCTGAAGTCCTTCTGACATACTTTCATTGGATTCCATTAATATAAACTCTAGATTGTTTGGATCCTGGAGGCTGAGTGCAATCTGTCGGTCTGGTGTTCTGTGATAGGGAGCAGTCAGTTGGTCTGGGGGCCCTGGCATCAGGGATCAGTCAGTTGATGTGAGGGCCCCAGAGTCAGGGAGTGATCAGTCAGCCTGAGGTATCCTGAAAACAGGGCTCAGTTAGTCTGGCCCGGGGTCCTATGGGGCCTGGCTGTTGTCTCAAAATGGTGGCAGCCACGTGTAACCAAACCTGCAGGTCATGTAACAGTGAACTTTCAGGCACACAGCTGGTGCTCCACTGGCAGTTGGTGATCAGTTTGTTGACTGTTGTTGGACGAACAGAAGGTGAACCTTATGCCCTGGTTAATGGATAGGTGTAAGGCAGGCAATGGACATGTTAGAGGCAGGCAAATGGTGGATGACAGGTGCCTGACAGTGAGCAATCTGCACTCAAAAAACACATGGAGATGCTGGCAGACTGCAGGTGATCACAGCAGACAAATGGGGTAAACAGCAGGGGACTGATAAGCACCAAAAACTGCCTCACAAAGAAACAAATGTCTTCTGCTTGAAACTGGAGTTACAGAGTGACAAGGAACGCAGCCTCCTTCTAGTCTGCCATCTTGGATCTGTAAAAAAATTATTGAAGATAAAAATAATTTGATAGTCGCTGTTCATGAACTGAAACTTGCAAATACTTAACAAAGTGAGTTAGAAATATAGTGTAATCCCTATCAGAAGCCCAATGGAATTTTTGATGCTTAATTTGTGTGGAATCACAAAAGACCCTAAAGATCCAAAGGAATCTCAAGAAAGAAAAACAATCTGGAGGCAAGGTCTTTCCAGAACACACTTCCTGATTTCAAACTGTACTGCAAAAGTATAATAATGAAAACCTTATGGTATTGGCAAAACAGCCCAATATGAAAACAGTGGCAATAAATTGAGAACCAAGAAATAAACTCACACATAAATGGTCACCCTATCTTTGATAAATCCACTGAGAACACACAACTGGGAAAGTCTCATCAATAAAAAGTGTTGGGAGAAATACATACACATATGCAAGAACAAAACTGTACACTTCTCCTACACTATATACAAAATTTAAATCAATTTGACTAAGTATAAGATTGGAATCTTTATAACCTAAAATAAAAAATGGGGGCAGGAAATTCCATGATATTGGTTTTAGCAATGTCTTTCCAGAAGTTACACCAAAAGCACAGGCAACAAAAATAATCATAGAGAAGATGGACTGAAAAATTCTGTATAGCAAAGGAAGTAAAGAAGAAGAAGGAAAGTTACAGAATGAAAGTTACAGAAAATATTTGCAAATAATAAATCCAATAAAAAGCTAATATTCATTGGCAATCTGTATCCAAAAACATTAAGAAAATTGTGCACCACGATCAAGTGGGGTTCATCCCTGAAATGCAAGGATGGTTTAACATCCATAAATCAATAAATGTAATCCATCATGTCAATAGTCTTAAGGATAAGAATCATATGGTTATTTCAATTGATGCAGAAAAAACGTTCGACAAAATACAACACGTCTTCATGTTCAAAACATTAGAAAAAATAGGGATAGTAGGAATATACCTGAACATTGTAAAGGCTATTTAAGCTAAGCCCATATGGCCAACATCATTCTTAATGGAGAAAAACTGAAACCATTCCCTTTAAAAACTGGAACAAGAGAGGGATTTCCTCTTTCACCACTTTTATTCAACATTGTCCTCAAAACTCTAGCCAGAGCAATTAGGCAGACCAAAGACATTAAAGGGATACGAATAGGAAAAGAGGAACTTAAGCTGTCACTACTCGCTGATGACATGATTGTATATTTGGAGGATCCAAGAACCTCCTCCAGAAAACTTCTAGACCTCTTCAATGAATTCAGCAAAATAGCAGGCTATAAAATCAACATGCATAAATCTAAAGCATTTTTATATGCAAGCGATGAAACAGTTGAAAGGGAAATGAGGAAAACGACTCCATTTGCAATAGCCTCAAAAAAATAAAATAAAATACTTGGGAATCAAACTAACCAAAAAGGTAAATATCTCTACAATGAAAACTACAAAACATTGAAGAAAGAAATTGAGGAAGAACTTTGAAGATGGAAAGATCTCCCATGTTCTTGGATAGGCAGAATTAATATTGTCAAAATGGCCATACTACCAAAAGTGCTATACAGATTCAATGCAATTTTAATTAAAATTCCAATATGTACCTTACAGAAACAGAGCAAACAATCTTGAAATTCATCTGGAAGAATAAGAAACCCAGAATTGCTAATGCAATCCTTAGCAGGAAGAATGAAACAGGGGGTATCACAATACCACAACTCCAATTATATTACAAAGCAGTAGTAACAAAAATGGCATGGTATTTGTACCAAAATAGACAGGTAGATTAATGGTACAGAATAATGGACATGGGCCCAAACCCAAAAAAATAAAATTTTCTCATACTAGACAAAGTTGCCAAAAATATACAATGGAGAAAAGAAAGCCTCTAAAACAAATGGTGCTGGGAAAACTAGAAATCTATATGCAACAGAATGAAACTAAACCCCTCTCACCCTGCACAAAAATCAACTCACAATTGATCAAGGACCTTGAAATCTGACCAGAGACCCTGCATCTTATAGAAGAAAAAGTAGGTCCAAATCTTCAACTTGTTCAGACTTCCTTAACAGGACTCCCATAGCACAAGAAATAAAAGCAAGAATCAATAACTGGGATAGATTCAAACTAAATAGCTTTCTCTCAGCAAAGGAAACTATCAGCAATGCAAAGAGAGAACCTACAGAGTGGGAGAATATCTTTGCCACTCATAATTCAGATAGAGCACTAATTTCCAGAATATATAAAGAACTCAAAATACTCTACACCAAGAATACAAATAACTAAATCAACAAATGGGCTAAGGATATGAACAGACACTTCACAGAAGAAGATCTACAAGCAATCCACCAACATATGAAAAAATATTCACCATCTTTAGTAATAAGAGAAATGCAAATCAAAACTACACTAAGATTCCATCTCACCCCAATTAGAATGGTGATTATCAAGAATACAAGCAACAATAGGTGTTGGCGAGCATTTGGGGAAACAGGTACACTCATACATAGCTGGTGGGGTTGCAAATTAGTACAGCCACTCTGGAAATCAGTGTGGAGATTTCTTAGAAAACTTGGAATGGACCCACCATTTGACCCAGCTATCACTCCTCAGCGTAAACCCAGAGGACTTAAAATCAGCATACTACAGAGATACAGCCACATCAATGTTCACAGCTGATCAATTCACAATAGCCAGACAGTTGAACAAACCTAGGTGTCCTTCAATTGATGAATGGATAAAGAAACTGTGGTACATATATACAATGGAATATTACTCAGCTATAAAGAATATTAAAATTATGGCATTTGCAGGCAAATGGATGAAATTGGAGAATATCATGCTATGTGAGATAAACCAATCTCTAAAATCCAAAAGACAAATGATTCATTGATAAGTGGATGATGACACATAATGTAGGGTGGGAGGGGGGAATAATGGAGGAAGAAGGGACTGTATAGTGGGAAAAGAGGGGTGGGAGGGGTGGGGGGAGGAAAAAGTAACAGAATGATTCAAACTTCATTACCCTATGTGAATGTATGATTACACAAATGGTATGCTGTTACTCCATGTACAAACAGAAACAACATGTATCCCATTTGTTTATAGTAAAAATAAATTAAAAAGCTAATATTCAACATATATAAGTAGTTAACTCAACAGCAAAAAGGAAAAAAAAAACAGCAAACAAAAAAAAAAAACCAACTAAAAATGAACTAAGGTCCTGAACAGACATTTTTTTCCAAAGAAATGTACAAGTGGTCAACAAATATTTGAATAGGTTCTCAATGTCATTGTTTTGAACTGTGGACAACAAAGACTAGGGTCATGAGTTTTCAGAGAAGGAAGACTCTCTTGGAAAGTGCATGGTCATTTGTGTTACATTCTAGCAAAGAAGATGTTCAGTTTCATCTAGACACTCTAGACAGTTTGTCCAAGCTTGATACATCTTGTGAGAGTGAATTTAAAGCTGATGGATTAATTAAGCTGAAGGAGAAAATGTCATCCCCATGTGCTTTTAATAATCTATTTATGTAAATAGTGATTCTACTCTACTCTTTGGAGAAAAACATCAAGAAAAAATCTGTACATATTCAATACAGACAAATATTTTTTCTGAAATATGTTCAATCTATGATTGCTTAAATCCAAAATGCAGACCCATGAATAAAATCATTTGACTTTTTATGCCAGTAAAATATTTTAAAATTTAAAATAGAAATCAAATTGATGAGTCACAGACTGAGCAAAGATTCCAGTGCATATTCCTGGATGTGACAGTCAATTGATGGTGTCAGCTTGACTGGATTGAAGGTTGCTTAGAGCATCAGTAAATTACACATCTGGTTGGGTGCATGTGGGTGATCCAAGAAATGATTGGCAGATGGCTCTGGGAAATGAGTGGAGAAGATCCTGCCTAAATGTGAGCAAAACATAGAAGAAACCCTCATCTCTTCTTTCTTCTTTCCCCCCCATGATCAGGTGCATGTTTCCAATCAACTATTGTTCCCTGTGGGTGTTAAACTCCATTTTTCTCTACTTTTAAATGGGAACTTGCCCCAAAGCACCATCAGGGACTTTCAGAGGAAGGGCTAGAAACAGGAGAGCCTACTGAGCACCCTCTGTTGGTCTGAGATTTCCAGATTCTTACATTGAGCAACTACCTGTTTCCATTGTCTGCTTCCTGAAAGCAGCTATTGGGGAACATTTCAGTCTCTGTGCTCTTGTGACCCAATATAATATTCATATATATGTATATTTGTATCATCATGCATGTGTAAATATATGTCTGCATGTTTGTGTGTGTGTGTGTGTGTGTGTGTGTGTGAGAGAGAGAGAGAGAGAGAGAGAGAGAGAGAGAGAGAGAGAGAGAGTCTGTATGCATATATTGTTTCTCTGGAGAATCCTGACTTGTACACTGGTAAAAACATTGCTCTTAACATATACAAAGAACTACCAAAATGGTGGAAAGCAAAAAAGTGTGTGTTTTGATTTGATCACTAACTATTCCTGAGAAAAGTACCCAAATTGCTTGTGAAAGCACAGCTAAGAATTTACTCAATATTATTACTTATCAAAGAAATGTACATTTTAACCACAATACTATTTCAAGATCTACCAATATGGATAAAATTTCACAAATTCTAACACTATCAACTATTATTAGAAATGTTTTATAGCACCTGAAACTTTTGAGCATGGTGTAGGTTGGTAGTTTGAAAACATGCTCAAAACATGTTTTAGAAAACATATCCCTATTTTATGTTACAGTTCTCTGAAGATAAACTATGCCAACCAACTCTCTAACTCACCACTTATATTCCTAGGAATACACTAAAGACAAGTGAATGCACTTGAATACAAAGGATGTTGAAAGAATGACTGTAAAATTTAATAGCCTTATACCTAAGCCAACTCATTAACATAAAGAGTGACTGACATGTTCATATAATAATAAACTATCCTCAGTAAAAGGGAACAAATTGGTACCAAGCCCACAATACAGGTTAATTTCAAAGAACTTATTGATCAAAAAGATCAAGATATCAAAGAAAACCTCCTAGAATTTCAATGACATGAAGTTCCATAATATCTGATCCATGATGACAGGAAGTGGAGCTGAGGAGGCCTGGGTGGTAGTGAAGGTGTCAGGGGTGAGTGGGAAGAGCAGGAGGCCCTGTGAGATATTGGGACTTCTGTATTCCCACTGGAGAGTGGCTAATGGGACACAGGTAGCTCATGTTTATTGAGCTCATCACTTTATAATCCCTTTATTGACAACATGTGTACTTACTGCCTTTAATTGTATCTGGTTTTAAGTGAATGAATAATGCATGAGTGGGAGATAGAGAGTCAGAACCTCAGAGTCTGTTTCCATCTCCATCTCTACAAGCACAAAAAGCAAGCTAAACTCTGAGAGCCTCAACTACTCATTTGCACAGGATTAATGGGAGTCATCCACTCTAGACAGAGGAGCCCCTATTGTGGTATTTGACACCAAGCATGTCTCCAATTTCTGTCAATGGCAACAGGTTGTGGAGTGTTGTGCTGCTTATCAGTGCTACTTGTGGTGGTAGCAGTGGGAAGGCATGCTTTAATAAGTCTGAAGTCCTTTCAGGTCTTTACCTTGAGCCCTGCCAGCCCTTCCCACACAGACACTGAACCTCTGAGCACACCACAGAGCAGAAGGCAAGAGTTAACACCATGTGACCTCCCTGCACCATCCCTGGGAGGAGGGTTTGTGTGCAGGCCTGTCACTATGCAGGACGGACTGCATAGTCCTGCTGGCAGTAATAGCTTGCAGCATCCTCAGCCTCTACACTGCTGACTTTGAGTATGAATTCTGAACCAGAATGTAGCCCAGTAAAATGTTCTAGGACACCATAATTTTGGTTATCAGCATCATAGATGAGAATCTTGGGAGCCTGACCTTGTTTCTGCTTGTACCAGGTTACTCCCTGGTGTTCTCATTGGCAGTGCAGGTGAAGGAGATGCTTTCTCCTTGAGACACAGTTAGGAAGGCTGGAGACTGCATTAACCCCAGGCTACCACTGCCACCTGGGAAGGAAGAAATAGCATTTCTGTTGTCAACTTGGTTGAACTCCATTTCCCCAAGCAGACCTGGCTGTCCTGGTCCCTTACCTGAGAGCCATTGTGTCTCTGGGGGAGACTGGACCAGAGTTGCACAGAGCCCTGGGATTACCTCACACTAGGAGGAGAGAGTTCTCTCACCTCAGGCTGTTTCTTGTGCTCCCTCCTCACCTGGGCACCAGAGCAGCAGAAGGCAGAAGAGGGAAACCCATGCACAGTCTGGCCCTGCCTGAGGCTCCTGTTGCCCAGATTCACCAAGCAACCTGTTAACGGGGACTCTGAGAAGCAGAAATGGGCTCTGGGGAAACATGCAAATCAGCAAGTATTAAGCAGACCTTGCCTGGCAGCTGCAGATTTGGCCCCCTGGGGGCTCTGTGCCTGCTTGCATTCACATGAGAAGTCCCAGAGGAGATTCTTCTTGGCCTTGTGAGATTAAAAATATCTCTGCTTTTTCTGGTTCTCTTTTCTACTGAGGTTGTAAGTGTTCATAATTAGAATAGGGCACCCTCATTCTAAGAAAGAGGAAACTAAAAATGCTCTCTGATCTCATGGTTTGATCCATAATATGAAGATGTTAATTGCCCTCCTAGAATTCTATAGAATATTATCTTCTTTAAGACTATAAAAAAGATGACTCTGTGTTAACCTTGGTTTAAGAGAAATTCTAGGCACCCTGGGAATGAGGATGTCTTGGAGCAAATCCATGTCATACCTCTTGGGGATGCTGTGCACCAAGGAAGACTAAGATTATGGGAACATACTCCTATGGCCAGTGTGATCCTATGTTTTGGAGACTAGTGGATTTTGTTTCTTAGATTTTTCTGGTTTCCTATTTCTCTCACTCTCTCTAATCACACTGTAATATCTTAGGATAAGTCTGTCTTCTTAGCCTGAGAGGACTCCAGTGTGATCATGAATAGCTCTCTTTTCTATCCTCACAGTGAAATTCTGTGATCACTCTATATTGATTCTCTTTCCTTCAAGTGCACTGAGATATTTCTTAACTAAAAATTAGTAATACATATATAGATTGACAAACATTTTACATCATCTCTCAATATTGTTGAGCTTTAATTCTGTAACCCATTATTATGTTTGGTTACATGAATTTAAACATCCTGGACTCATGGGAGATCCTGAGGATTTTCATTACTTTGGGTAAAAGTGCACTTTCCAAAAGCTACTCTTCTTAGAAATCAGTCTCAGACTTGCCCTTGTGGAAAGAAGTTTGATTTTAACTTCCTTCTACTTCCAGTAGCCAACAGTATATTTTATTTGTGTCTTCCTTGGTAAAGCTGGGTTGGGGTGTTTTTGTGGAGACTGTTCTTACTCTTTCTTTTTAGATTAATCCTATAGACTCCCATTATCTCCTTTCCTTTAGGAAATCTCACAGGATGCTCCTTTGCTCCCCTTCACTTCTCCAGAAGGTGGCTGTCAGTTTTCCTGAGGTCCTAAGATAGTTCTTAAGAGAAATTTCACTCACATAACTCAATTCTACTTTGAGACAGACTCTTGAACAGAAAGAACCATCCCTGTGAGATGGTCCTCTACAATTCATATAAATGATGAAGATTGTGTATTTACCACAGCCCTCCCTAAGCATCCCCTGCACAATTGCCAGTGCTCTGCTTCCAATTGCATTTCCTTCTTATACATTTCTTAGTATTGTTGTGATTTTGTATTATTGCAAATTTCTAATGTTACTACAATTTAATGTGTCAAAATATATTGACACCATATAGTCAACTGTTATTATAAATATTATATAAAGTATTAATTGTTTAATATATGGAAGAGATCGTAAGGTACACTTACTATTTATGCATTTGCAATTCCAAATGAAATTGTTCTGCATTTTCTTATTATGCTACATTTCCATATTTTAATGTTTAAATTAATGAACTTTTGTCAAATATATAAAGAAATTATTCTCAATACCTGATCTGGTGGCTAATAAATAGTCACATCAGCAGAAATAGAGACAGAAGGATGTCTTTATACCAGACAAGGTGCAGAAAAATGTAAGAAAAAACTTTGTGTGTATTTCCCATTGCTGTGCACAGACTTATAATTTATATGGGTTGATCTGGTGAATGTACCACCATAAGTCATATAGGAAAACATAGTAAATCTTTTATTAAGACATATAAAGTATATACAAAAGGAAAACCATCCCCTATAGCATACCAACTCAGTACCAGAGAGACATCACAGGCATTTCACAGCTTACATAACCAAAGAATGCAGTCTTGTCACCTTTGAGTTCTCATCTTTTTTAAATAATCTGGAGTAAACATATAAAGTAATTGTCTGGAGTCAGTGGACTCAGTGCCATAATTACGTTTGGTCTCCAGACCTGGATCTGGCCAGGAGTCAGGCCTTGAGAGCAGAAACCAGATGTCTTTAAGTTTTTTAATGTTCTTGGACAGAGAGCTTGTCTATCCTTGAACAGGGACAGTGCCAGATGACTAAGTTTCTCATGCACGTTGCTTATTCCTTGCCCTGATTTCACTTTTTGAAAGTGCTCTTAAACAAGACTCCATTTGTTTCTACATTTCAGCCCTAGGATTGTTTAGGAGGGTAAGTAAAGGAAGTCATTATCATTCTATGGTACATTGTTTGATTTGATAATACATTTGACAATTACATTTACATAATATGATTAAAATGCCAATACAAAAGATCAGAGAAAACACAGCTGAAAAGTATTTAGAAGCACTAGCACTAGAAAACAGCAAATCTGACCAATTATGATTAGTGTCCTCAGTTATTGCATTTGACAAATTAGTTAACTTATTGGAAAAAATAGTTGTGGGTATTTGATGCTTTGTCAGAGAATGTTTATTATGCTTTAGATATTGGTACAATAAATTTGAATGTGTTAAGATAGTAGGTAGGGATAAGTAAATATAAATATTTGGCATTGGTAAGGGGGTAGAAATCCAATTAATATTAAACTCTTTATTAATATCAGGGGATAAGTAGAATGTTTCTCTGCCCCAATACAAGATTTCCACATCTTTTAAACATTCCACAAAAGGAGTAGATAAATTTATCTATTGTAATTTATTACTATTATCATTTCCCATGCAAATATGTTGAGGTTCAATTTCATATAGTAGGGTAAAATTTTTTAGAGGATACAATGTCCATAAATATTAATAGAGTGCTGCAACAGTGTTCCATTATGTGGGTTAATCCTTGACATACAGGCCCATGGGTGGTGGACATGTAATCTATTAATTTATAAGTTATATTCTGTTCATCAATGTGAGTCCCTTCAATGTGGGGCAACATTATATAAGTTTTATGGGTTACTTGTAAAACATGAAAACATAAAACCTTATAATTTTTTACCAAATAGGTAAAGTTCCAGTACACCAAGCAGAAGTACAATCCACCACAATGGGGGAAGTCTTTTGAGCTCCTGGGGGAAGCAGATATCCCCAGATATTACTATGCTCTTGTTGAATTAATCTTTGTGCCCTTTTCTTTTGGAGATAAATAAGTAACATTTGAATATTACAACAAGTCAAATTTAACCATGTATTAATATTAGTATCTCCTTTCTATTGTTCCACTTGGGAAGTTTTAAATATTTATAACATTTGTTCTTGATAGGTTAAGGTATTTTGATGAGGGATAATACTAGTAGGCAACCATTGAGCATTTAAATTTATACCTTGAGCTGTATCTTTTCCAGCATTTCATAGATGAGAATATAATACTTCTAATTCTATTGAATTTGCAATTTTTTTCCAAGCTCCTAATCCTCCTAATAAAGTATCATACCAGGCCCTTCTTATTTGGGTGCACAAGGAAGTCAGGGGAAAAGAAACATTAAAATGTATAAATAACTTACTAGCTAAGAAACTTACATTACTACAAGTATGGGACACTCATATTACTTGTGGAGCATTAATCTAAGGCTTGTTATTAATAGAATACCATATATAATTAACCCACACTCCTAGTCCCATAATATTTTTTCCATTGCTACATAGAATAAAGGCAGAAATATTAACATTAAAAGCAAAATCCTTAGTACCATTGATACTGCAATTATTTATGGCTTGTGTCAAATACTATCTATATTTGAATTGCAATTTTAATGTGGAAAATTTACATATTATTAATACTTTAGTGATAATATTTACTTATATTTCATTATTACTGGAGGATATTAACCAATATGCATATGATTTTCTCTTCCATCCAGTTATATTTTGTCCACTCACAGTCACATTAGCAAAGTTACATTTTTTTCTTAGTTGAGCAGGTAAAATTATTTTGTCCTATTGCCTATGTTGTTCCTCTAATACCATCTGACCAGAAGTTCTATTCCAGGAGTCCAGGCCCATATTAAAGGACTTGTCATGAAGATCTATTTCATAATCTAGTTCCATAAAAATAGATGGTTAGTAGGTAATATTTTAGGTTGTTTATCTCCAGGAATCATTACTATTACTGTATTATTATTTTCCTGTGATATTATTTCTGCAACTAAGGAACATCAGTTTCTTGTCCTTTTATTCACACTTTGTTCCCTGCAATAATATCTGTCAATCCAAACCACCTTTCCTATTGGTATGCAGACTAGGTTGTTTTATTTGAGTCCATTTATTGTGCATTATATAAGGTATTAAAATTATTTGAGCAACTCACATTTCAGCTTTAATTAGGAATAGATCAGGGGATACATTATGTAATAAAACTTTAATTTCTCCTCAATAATGAAAGTCAATTACGCTGGCCATGATTTGGATTTCTTATAGGGCCAGGCTAGATCATTCAGCAATCTGCCCAAAGTGTTGGGGAGGGATTCCAAATCCCAGGCCTATTGGTATCACTTTAGTTTGACTTGGAGGGATAAGAATACCTGTTACACTATGCAAGTTATGATCAGAAGAAGCAGGAGAGCCTTGCCAGGGAAGTTGGACTTTAGGATGTAAGGTCCACCATTTTATATGAGAAATTTCCACATCCTGAATTTGTAAATTTGGAGTCATCATTCAAGACAAGGGAGTTTCTGATTTGGTTTTTCAATTGTTTTAAAGCTTTAAATAAATTATCTTTTCACTGTACATATTTACCATTTCTGTTTTCTAAATTTTTTAAAAAGACCATTCATTCATTCTATCAGCCCTGCAGCCCGTGGATAATATGCAATATGATATATCAATTCAATACTATTTGCTTGGCAGTATAATTGTATTAATTTTCCTTTAAAATGAGAGCCATTATCACTTTGGATTTGCAAAGTTGTTTCATAATATAAAGTTATTATGTCTAAAGTTCTAATAGTGTTCCTTTGTGTAGCATCTCTATATGCTTAAGTTACTCACACCCCAGAATATGTATCTACGCAAGTACAAATATATCTACATCCTCTAGACATGGGTAGAGGTCCTATATATCTATTTGCCAAATCTGACCTGGTTGAGTTCCTCTACTTAATTCTCCAGTGTCAATGGAAAGCACTGGCCAAACTTTATCCAATTGGTAAATGCAACATTGCATAACTGTTTCCTTACATTTAGATAATGGAACAGATATTCTTTATTCACATGCCCACCTATACATAGCAGCAGGTCTGACATATCCTGTCTTTTGATGAGCCCATTTAGCCAGACTGTGAACTGTTTTCTTCTAAAATGGTTATTTTAGCCAGATTGTCCACCGTTGTATTATACTCATGTTCCAGGGTGTCTCTCCAAGAATGAGCATCTATGTGAAATACAGACATGTTAGTACATTTAAGCATTTCACAAATACTTTTCCATATTTCTGTTCCCCATAATTGTTTATCCCTTATTTTCCAAACATTTTCATACTATTTAGGTATAAATGGTATGGTAGTTAACTCATTTGCTACAGCCCAGGAATTTGTAAACAAATGACATTTCTTTTCCTCTTCATATTGTAAAGCCATGAATACTGCACATAATTAAGCATATTGACTACTTTGATCATTACCCTGTTTTTCTAATATATTTTTATTAGATGGGTTAAAAGTTGAGGCTCTCCAATAGCATTCATTTACTGATCCATCTGTAAACCATGCATGTTCTTGTGTAGGTGTTAATTTATCATATATTTCATTATATTTAACAGGAGATTGTTCTATACATTCTTTACTAGATACTTTGGGTAATTGTTCATCAGGAAAATTTGCTATAAGTTCATGCGATTGTAAAATACCTGCAGGTCTTGCTTTGACTCAATTTTGTATATACCATTTCCATATCTCCTTGATAAAGGTTTTGCCTACAAAATTGGAGGATATTTCTGGCTCATCATCTTTATGAGACTCATCACCCAAAGGATCCCAGTTCACATCATCCTCAATGTCATCCCAAATGTCCCCATCCCATGTATCATGATCCCAATCAGCCTTTGCAGTAGCAATTATTACGAGATGTTCTTTCTTCACATTTACCTTACCTTCCATTTTTTATATTTACATTTAGCACACTGCACTGCAACCATCTCAGCTACATTCTGATAATGTTGAGCCTGATCTCCCAAAATAAAATTCTAATATTGCAGCATAGCCAATTTACTTTGTAGCTCAGTAAGCTCATTTTCCATAGCTAGTTTTTCCCAAAAAAAATCTTGTGTGTGCAAGCACTTTTTCTTATATGTGGACAACAGAACCCATCCTCAATGAGTAATAGCTGTAAATTATTTGCCTTTATCTACCTGCACAGTCTGCAAGACCTCAATAACTTGAGGGGATTCAGCTATTCAGAATTTAACATCCCAACGTTCCCCCAAACCAGTCCCTATGGCCCATTCCTGAGCCATGAAGCTAAACTGAGCATCTTTCCATCCAGGAATATCACATTGACACATCTACTCTGCCCCTTTTTTTAAACAATGGCATTGCTTTGGCACCCCAGTGGATCCTGCCGACTACGCCAATTTGGGAACATATTTTCCTTTGCTGTGCACAAACTTATAATTTATATGGGTCAATCTGCTAAAGGTACCACAAGAACCTTTTCAAGATGGCATCTAGAAGGTGACTGCATCTCCTGTTGCTCCAGAACTCAGGATTCAAGAAGGGGAGGTACTGAGAGACTCGGACCAACTCAGAGATGCTGGGTGAGTCGCTCCAACTGGGTGAAGCTCGGCCCAGGCAGCAGGCCAGGACAGTGGGCAGCTTTTCAAACCAGGGCAGGGTGGCGAGAGGCTTTCCCGAGTGGCTCGGCTCCATCTGGCAGCAGGACGGTTCCACAGTCAGCTTCTCCAAGCAGACTCACCTAGTGAGAGGCTTTCGGAGCACCTCCAGTCCCCAGTTCCACATCCATTGGTGCGTCCCAGTCCTCAGACAGCTTCTCAGACCAAGGAAGGGTGGCAAGAGGCTTTCCCAAGCAGCCCGGCTCCATCCAGCAGCAGGCCGAGCCTACAGCCAGCTTCTTGGAGCAGACCCGCCTAGTGAGAGGCTTTCCATGCACAACCAGCCCCAAGTGGCAGGCCATGGTCTGTTCTGCAGGCAGCTTCTTGGACCAGGGCAGGAGGGCCAGAGATATTCCCAAGCAGTCCGGGCTCCATCCGGCGGCAGGCCCAAACAAAGTCAGCTTCTTGGAGCAGAATCACCCACAGAGAGGCTTTCCACACACACCAATCCCCCAATCGCGCACCCAGTAGTGGGCCAAGGCAGCATTCTTCGGAAGCACTGCATTATCAAGTTCCTCCAAGACTGCAGGCTACTGAAGGTGAGGAGGTGATATACTGGAAATCTACAGGGACACTATAAGCCA
Organism: Sciurus carolinensis; assembly: GCF_902686445.1. Lineage (NCBI taxonomy): Eukaryota > Metazoa > Chordata > Mammalia > Rodentia > Sciuridae > Sciurus > Sciurus carolinensis. The sequence goes on along the minus strand of NC_062227.1, from coordinate 18,154,345 downwards.
ATAGAGGAAATCTGCAATATCTCAGGGTCCCGCTGATATCTGACCAATATGAGAAAACAAGGGAAGAAAATGTCCCCAAAACACCTAGATGCTATATCAATAAAACCCAATGACAGCATGGCAGAAGAAATGTCAGAAAGAGAGTTCAGAATGTACCTAATTAAAACAATCAGAGAAGCAAATACGGTCATAAAAGAGCAAATGCAGGCATTGAAGGATGAGATGAAAGAGCAATTGCAGGCATTAAATGATCGCACCAATCAACAGTTAAAAGACCAAATATGGAAGCAAGAGATCATTTCAATAAAGAGTTAGAGATACTGAAAAAAAAAAAAAACTGAAATACTTGAAATGAAGGAAACAGTAAACCAAATTAAAAACTCCACAGAAAGCATAACCAATAGGATAGTACACCTGGAAGACAGAACCTCAAACATTGAAGAAAAAATGTTTAATCTTAGAAACAAAGTTGACCAAACAGAGAAGACGGTAAGATCATGAACAGAATCTACAAGAATTATGGGATATCAGAAAAAGGCCAAATGTGAGAATTATTGGGATTAAGAAAGGCACAGAGAAACAAACCAAATGAATGAACAATCTATTCAATGAAATAATATCAGAAAATTTTCCAAATCTGAAGAATGAAATGGAAAATCAAGTACAAGAGGCTTATAGAACTCCAAATACACAAAATTACAACAGACCCACACCAAAGCACATTATTAGGAAAATAACTAACATACAAAATAAAGACAGAATTTTAAAGGCTGCAAGAAAAAATAATCAAATTACATTCAGGGGAAACCAATAAGAACATCAGCAGATTTTTCAATCCAGACCCTAAATGCTAGAAGAGCTTGGGACAAAATATATCAAGCCCTGAAAGAAAATGGATGCCAACCAAGAATCTTACACCCAGCAAAACATACCTTCAGATTTGATGATGAAATAAAATCCTTCCATGATAAACAGAAACTAAAAGAATTTACAAAAAGAAAGCCAGCATTACAGAACATTCTCAGCAAAATATTCCATGAGGAAGAGATGAAAAACAATGATGCAAATCAGCAAAGGGAGGAACTAGCATAAAGGAATAGCAAAAAAAGGAGAAAACAAGTCATGTCAAAAAACAAAAATGAGTCAAATGATTGGAAATACAAATCATATTTCAATAAGAACCCTGAATGTTAATGGCCTGAACTCATCAATCAAAAGACATAGACTGGCAGATTGGATTAAAAAGAAAAATCCAACAATATGCTGCCTGTAAAATACTCATCTCATAGAAAGAGATACCCACAGACTAAAGGTGAAAGGATGGGAAAAAACATACCACGCACATGGACAGAGCAAAAAAGTTGGAGTATCCATTCTCATATCAGATAATGTGGACTTCAAATCAAAGTTAATCAGAAGGGATAAAGAAGGACATTTCATACTGCTTAAGGGAAGCATAATTCAGCAAGACATAACAATCATAAATATCTATGCCCCAAACTTTGGCTCATCCATGTACATCAAACAATTCCTTCTCAATTACAGAAATCAAATAAACCACAACACAATAATACTAAGTGATTTTAACATGCCTCTCTTACCACTGGACAGATCTTCCAAACAAAAGTTGAATAAAGAAACCATAGATCTCAATAACACAATCAATAATTTAGACTTAACAGACATATATAGAATATACCATTCAACAGAGAGCGAATATACCTTCTTCTCAGCAGCACATGGATCCTTCCCTAAAATAGACCATATTTTATGCCACAAAGCTAATGTTCGCAAATACAAGAAGATAGAGATACTACCATGTATTCTATCAGATCATAATGGATTAAAATTAGAAATAAATGACAGAATAAAAAACAGAAACTGCTCCAACACCTGGAGATTAAATAATATGCTATTATATGATGAATGGATAATGGGTGACATCAGGAGGGAAATAAAAAAAATTCTTAGAGGTAAATGAGAACAAAGACATCATATCAAAATCTCTGGGACACTAGGAAAGCAGTACTTAGAGGAAGATTTATTTCTTGGAGCATATTCAGTAAAAGAAAAAAATCAACAGATAAATGACTTAACACTACAGCTTAAAGCCCTAGAAAAAGAACAGATCAACACCAAAAGTAGTAGAAGACAGGAAATAGTTAAAATGGGAGCTGAAATCAATGAAATTGAAACAAAGGAAACAATAGAAAAGTTAATGAAATAAATAGTTGGTTCTTTGAAAAAATAAACAAAATTGATAAACCCTTAGCCACACTCACAAAGAGAAGGAGAGAGAAAACTCAAATTACTAAAATTTGGAATGAGCAAGGAAGTATCACTACAGACATGAGTGAAATACAAAATATAATTAGAAGCTATTTTGAAAATCTATACTTCAACAAATCAGAAAATCTTGAAGACATCAACAGGTTTGTAGAGACATATGAATTACCTAAACTGAACCAGGAGGACATAGACATACACAACTTGAATAGATCAATTTCAAATAATAAAATAGAGGAAGTCATCAAAAGCCTACCAACAAAGAAAAGTCCTGGACCAGATGGGTTCTCAGCCTAGTTCTACAAAACATTTAAAGAAGAGCTCATGCCAATACTCCTCAAAGTATTCCATAAAATAGAAGAGTAGGAAACCCTCTGAAACTCATTCTGTGAAGTCCATATCACCCAGATACCTAAACCAGACAGACACATTGAGGAAAGAAAATTTCAGACCAATATCCTTAATGAACATCAACACAAAATTTCTCAACAAAATCTTAGCAAATTGCATACAAAAACATATTAAAAAGATAGTTCACCATGATCAAAGGGGTTTTAACTCAGGAATGCAAGGTAGTTTCACCATTTGGAAATCAATAAACATAAATCATCATATCAACAGACTTAAAGTCAAGACTCACATGATTATTTCCATAGATGCAGAAAAAGCACTTGATAAAATACAGCATCCCTTTCTGCTCAAAACACTAGAAAAATAGGGATAGTGGGAACATTCCTTAACATTGTAAAGGTCATCTATGCTAAGCCCCTGGCTAATATCATTCTAAATGGTGAAAAACTGAAAGCATTCCCCCTAAAAACTGGGAAAAGGCAGAGATCCCTCTTTCACCACTTCTGTTCAACATTGTCCTTGAAACTCTAGCCAGAGCAATTAGACCAAAGAAATTAAAGGGATGCAAATACAAAAAGAAGAACTCAAACTATCCCTATTTACTGAAGACATGATTATGTATTTAGAAGAACTGGGAAATTCCACCAGAAAACTTTTAGAACTGATAAGTGAATTCTTTAAAGTAGCAGGATATAAGATCAATGCTCATAAATCCAATGCATTTTTATACATAGTGATGAATCTTCAGAACGAGAAGTTAGAAAATCTACCCCATTCATGATAACCTCGAAAAAATCAAATACTTGGGAATCAATCTAACAAAATAGGTGAAAGACCTCTACAATGAGAACTACAGAACACTAAAGAAAGAAATTAAGAAAACCTTAGAATATGGAAATATCTCCCATGTTCTTGGATATGCAGAATTAATATAGTCAAAATGGCCATACTACCAAAAGTGCTATACAGATTCAGTGCAATTCCATTTAAATTTCCAATGACATACCTTGCAGAAATAGAGCAAGCAATCATGAAATTCATCAGGAAGATAAAGAAACCCAGAATAGCTAAAATACTCCTTAGCATGAAGAGTGAAGCAGGGGGTATCGCAATACCAGACCTTCAACTATACTTAAAAGCAATAGTAACAAAAATGGCATGGTATTGGTATCAAAAGAGACAAGTAGATCAATGGTACAGAGTAGAGGACATGGACAAAAACCCAAATTAATTCAATATTCTCATATTAGACAAAGGTGCCAAAAATATGCAATGGATAAAATATAGACTCTTCAACAAATGGTGCTGTGAAAACTGTAAATCCATATGCAGCAGAATGAAACTAAACCCCTATCTCTCACCCTGCACAAAAATCAACTCAAAATGGATTAATGACCTCTGAATCAGACCAGAGATCCTTCATCTTATGGAAGAAAAAGTAGATCCAAATCTTTAACATGTCCACCAAGGATCAGACTTCCTTAACAGGATTCCCATAGTACAAGAAATAAAATCAAGAATCAATAACTGGGATAGATTCAAACTGAAAAATTTCTCTCTGCAAGGAAATTATCAGCAATGTGAAGAGATTGCCTACAGAGTGGGAGAGAATCTTTGCCACCCATACTTCAGATAGAGCACTAATCTCCAGAATCTATAAAGAACTCAAAAAAGAGTACACCAAGAATACAAATAATCCAATCAACAAATGGGCTAAGGAAATAAACAGACACTTCACAGAAGATCTACAAGCAATCAGCAAAAATATGAAAAAATATTCAACTTCTCTAATAATAAGAGAAATGCAAACCAAAGCTACCCTAATATTCCATCTCACCCCAATTAGAATGACCTTTATCAAGAATACAAGCAACAATATGTGTTGGAGAGTATGTGGGGGAAAAGGTACACTCATACATTCCTGGTGGGGTTGCAAATTAGTGCAGCCACTCTGGAAAGCAGTGTGGAGATTCCTTAGAAAGCTTGGAATGGAACCACCATTTGACCCAGCTATCCCACTCCTCGGCCTATACCCAAAGGACCTAAAATCAGCAGAATACAGAGATACATCCACATCAATGTTCATAGCTGCTCAATTCACAATAGCCAGATTGTGGAACCAACCTAGATGCCCTTCAATTGATGAATGGATAAAGAAACTGTGGTATATTTATACAATGGAATATTACTCAGCCACAACGAATAATAAAATTATAGCATTTGCAGGCAAATGGATTAAATTGGAAAATATCATGCTAAGTGAGATAAGCCCATCTCAAAAAACCAAAGAAAGAATGATCTTGCTGATACACTGATGATGACACAAAATGGGGGGAGGGGATTAGAATGGAGGAAGGAAGGACTGTATAGAGGGAAAAGAGGGGTGGGAAGGGTGGGAGGGAAGGGGAAAATAACAGAATGAATCAAACAACATTGCCCTATGTAAATCCTCCTTCATGCTGTGGGAGAGGAGTAAACCAGGAGGTAAGTAAGCCTGACTCTCTTCCACCAGGGGGCAGAAGGTTTTCAAAACTGCATAATGAGAAATCTGCCAGGAAACACCTTTTCCTGCCCTAGGGGAGAGTGGGTGTGATACCAGTCATCCTCATGGTGCTGAGACTTCAGTTTGAAAGCAAATACAAGACTTTGCACCAAACTTGGAACCAGGTGACATGCCTATCATGAATTTGACTTGGGTGCATCCTTTTGTGCTGTGGTCACAGAGCCAAAGGATAGTCCACAGATACAAAATGGGGTTCAGAGTTTCCACTTAGGGTCTTGGGGGGAACACAGTCTTCAGGGCCCCCACTACAACCAAAATCCAATGATGCTAATGTTTCTCCCTTACAACAATGTACTATATGCATGTCAATTTCTCACCTTCTCCTGGTCTCTGTAAATCTTCCCTGGAGTACTTGTAACTCTTAACCAGATGTAAATATCACCTATATAGTTGTTTTGCCTTGTTATTTGGGGAATTCTGACAGGAAAAAGGTCAGTACATGTGCAGTACAGATTCAGTGTCACAGGAGCATGGGTGCAGAAGTGCCAAGGCTTGGCTCTTGGGTCCTGAGAGAGAAAATTGAGGTCGGATATGAAGAGTCATGCAAAAGAACTTAATTAATGGTGAAAGTGAAGCTCAAGCAAGGTACACTCTCAAGAGAGAAAGGGTGTCTCCAAGCAGAGAATGAGAAAGGAATGTTAAGTCTGTTTTCAGATGAATTAGTGTTTATTGTTATCCAGGTCGGCTGGGGTCCACCTTCTTCAGTCTTCATCAAACCCAAGTTTAACTTCTCATGCATATGGAAGAGGGCTTCTCTTTTTGGTCCTTTCCAAAACTATCATGGTGAACATTTTGTTGCAATTTCATCTACAAATCAGTCTTATGCTAATTTGGGTGCTGGAGTCGGGCAAAACTTACCTTAGGGCACCTGCACCCCAAAAGAAAATCCCCCTCTGGTGCACATGAGAAACCTGTGGCCACACATCCTAACTCTGCAGTGATCCCAGGAGATCCTGCCAGAAGTGAGACCTGTAGGTCTTCTCTTCTAGAAAAGTTTGTTAATTGTAATTGTCTCCCTTTGCTTACAACTGTATATTCTCAGGGTTAGAATACCTGTTCTTTGACTGGAGGTCACTATTATTTCTTAATCTTACTGACATAGTAAAATCCATGCGATCACTATTGGATAGCACTCCAGTGAGCCTGACTAAGTACTACTAACACAACCAGGGAAGTTTAACTTCATAGAACATGTCAGACACAATGCAACTTGCCCTGAATATCTTTCATGTGCATGTAGTTGGATTGTATGAGGAAAATACAGATACTGTCAGCTGACTGTACATCAAGGGTTGACTGTCCCAGATACAGACTAGCTCAGAGACTATGAAGGTAAAGCACTCTCTACACAGGGCTGGAGCCTGTCTGTTTGGGTGGCCAAACTCCTGCAGCTGTACATGGCACACAGCTCCTTCTTCTGGGCACTCCTTTTCACAGCTGGCACCAAGATATTTAGATATTTATTTCAAGAATTCTGTGGGAATTACAAGAATTCCCTTTTCTCTCACAAAAGTAATCTTTGACAAATAAAACTATCAGGTTTTAGATCTCACATCTGCTTTGAACTCACAAAATCCACATAGAGGCTTACAAACACATTATTTTTATTTGTTCTAATTAGTTACACATGACAGTAGGATGCACTTTGAATATTATACAACACAGTCCTGCACACCTCCAAGCTCTACCTGTCTCCATTCCAGAAATGATCAGGGGCATTTTTCTTTTCCCTGAGCCCTTCCTCATGTCTGATACCCCCAACACTGACTCATTCCTCCCCTCACACACTCTCTCCTGTAACATAATTCATAGTCCTAATATGGAGACCAATGAATAGAAAGCAAGAAAAACCCTCCCTTCTTTTTGGTGCTGTGAAAGTAATTGCAATATGTGAGAAGATTTTTCTAGGTATTTTCTACCTTAGAAGAAATCTGGTACCTTCTCTTCTTAGGGTAAAAGTTTCTCTGCCTCCAGTCAATATAGACACCAAATGATAGCAATGTGGAATATTTGGTGGACCATAGGACAGCCACTCTCAGGGTATCCCTGTCCATATTACTGCCCACAGATCATCATGACCTCATAGGCTTAAAGCATCACAGGCTGGTTTCCTCATGGTTCTAGAGGTCAGAATTCTCATTGAGATGAAATGCAGGTTTTAGGAGGACTGTGATCCTACTGCATTCGCCTGAGAAGAGAATCCAGGTCCAGACATTCCAGCTCCTAGATTTTTCCATGTTCCTGATCTTGGCCCTTTCCTTCATCACTCAATACCCCTCAACATTGTCACAACCTTTCTGACTCTCCATACTTTCTCACCATTCTATGAATCTTCATGCTTATGTTGGTCTCCTGCAGAATATTCAGTAAAATCTCCAGATCCTGAATCTTTGACTTAATCATATCTCCCAAGTGTCTTCTCTTTTATGAAAGGTTATAATCTGAAGATCGAAGGATTAGATGTGAACTTTATGGATTCTATTTAGAATGACTCATGGAAGAAAACCCCATGATATTTGAAAGTCAGAAAATAAGATTACATTAATTGTCTTCTGTTGGTGACACTTGAGGCCGGAGAAGAGGAGCATATTCTGGTGAATACCATCATAAATGGAGAATTTCAGAACCCAAACTTCATCCTGTCTGCACCACTCATGGTGGGTCACTCTAATTTCAGGGGAATATTCTCTCTGGATTCTGGGTGAGCACCAGAGAGTTCCATTTAGGTTGTCTGCTTCTTTGACTAACATACTTCCAGGACATTGAGGTGCAGATTAGGCTCCTGTTTCTCCACCTAGTCAATTCTCTCTTGGGACATCACTAGGGGCTCTCTTTTAATGTATAAGTCCAGGAAACATAACCATATTTATCAGATATAGAAAATTCTTTCATTTAATTCAGGTGAGCATAGTCATGATTATTCCCCTTTGGCCAAGGAGAAGTGAGGAGAGTGTGGTGCAGAAACACTCCTTGGTTCTTTTTAACAATATCTTCCTGTGAAACTCAGATCTGGGATGCCTCTGAAAAGTGCTCTCATCAGGTAGAGGAAGCAGGAAGAGCAACTGGGGCAGGACAGGCTCAAACTACTTCTTCCCTGGGAGTTTTATGTCATGGCCTGTATCACTGTGGGAGTGTAAATGTAAATATTTTCTCTTGATCAAAATGTGATGATGACTCTGTATCCTGGAGATTTAGAAAAGTAAGATGGAGAATGCTTTTTCTGGATGTTAACTCTGGCACCTGGTATTAGAATAATTAAAACAAATATCTACAGCACTGAACATTTTATGAGGACTTACCTGAAGGACCAGGCAGCACCAACAATACTGGTCTGTGTAAATGTCCCGAGTTGTCCCCATAAACTGGGAAGCAGAAACCCCAGGGACTGAGCATGGACCCTCATGTCCTGACTGGCACTAACTCCTGCACAGGATCCACAGGGCTTTGGGTTGTTCTCTGGACACAATCAAATCAGCAGATATGGGCAGGCTGGACACAGCTTCAGAGCTAACTTCTCTTCAAACTAACCCAGTCTCCCCAGTGTCCCAGGACCAAAAGGGCAGCACAAAAGTGCATTCAGGTAACATGCTGCTCTTGGAGGCAAAGGTGAGCATCAATCTGTGTCTGTAAATGACTTGTTAGTTTGACCTCCTCCAGGCTCAGTGCATTCTTTCTTTCCACCATCATTCTCACCCACAAGATAATTGTTATTCTAATTATAATAGGATATATCCCATGCTTGTAAAAGTTAATGAAAATGGATTCTACTGTCATGGAGAACTAAAAAAATCAAAAAAATTTAATAAAAATGAAAAATATCTGAAAAGCTAGAATTTTATCCTGTTATAAACATAATATAACATATACATATATTAAAACTTTACTGCATAATTATGTATAATTTTATTTTACATATTAAAATAAATTTAATTTGAAAAACAAAGCACAAACAAAATATTCAAATGGGGTTGTTGCTAGTTGATATTTTAATAACATACATAAATACCATAAAATATTTGAACTCAAATTCACTAGTATTTTCTTTATGTGGTCAACTTCATTACCTTTCAAAAGTTTCTCTAATCCCACTGTGGTCTTGGAATAACTAGAGAAATCATTACATTTTCAGAAAACCCAGCTTCATCCCAGAACAACTGAATCAGATTCTTCATTTCAGTAATCTCTGATTCATGATTGTACAATTTTTTCTGAGAATTCCCTGCTTTTTGATTCATTGTACACAAATTGGGTACAAATTTTCATTTCTATGGTTGTACACAATGTAGATTCACACAATTAATGTAATAAAACTTATACATAGGTTAATACTGTCTCATTCTACTCTTTCCTTCCCCCACCCACTCTTGCCCCATTTTCCTCTATACCATCCAAAGTTCCTTCATTCTTCTCTTCTCCCCACCATAGCCCCTTATTATATATCCTCATTCACTTATCTGAGAAAACATTTTGTCTTTGGTTGTTTGGGCTTGGCCTATTTAACTTAGCATGATAATTTCCACCTTTATCCATTTACCAGCAAATGCCATAATTTTATTCTTCTCTGTGTCTGAGTAACATTCCATTGTGTATATATACCACATTTTCTTTATCCATTCATCAGTTGAAGGACATGTTGGTTTGTTTCACAATGTAGCTATTTTAATTTGAACTTCTATGAACACTGATGTGGCTGCATCACTGTAGTTTGCTGATTTTAAGTCCTTTGGGTATATACCGAGGAGTGGGATAGCTGGGCCAAATGAAGGGTTCATTCCAAGTTTCCTGAGAAATCTCCATATTATGTGCCAGAGTGGCTGCACCAATTTGCACTCTACTAGCCATGTATGAGTGTGCCTTTTTCACCACATTCATGCCAACACTTGTTATTGCTTGTGTTACTAATATTAGCCATTCTAATTGGAGTTAGATGAACTCTTAGGGTCAATTTAATTTACATTTCTCTAATTACTAGGGATGATGAGCACTTTTTCATACATTTGTTGATCACCTGTATATCTTCTCTGAAGTGTCTGCCCAGTTCCTTAGCCTCATGTATTGATGGGTGTCTTTGTATTTTTTTGTAAATTGTTTTTTAAGTTCTTTATACACTTTGTAGATTAGTGTTCTGTCTGAAGTATGTGTGGAAAAGATTTCCTCTGACTCTGTAGGCTTTCTTTTAACATTATTGATTGCTTCCTTTGCTGATAAAAAAGCTTTTTAGTTTGAATCTTTCCCATTTATTGATTCTTACTTTTATTTCTTGTGCTATGTGGGTCTTGTTGAAGAAATGTGGTCCTGAGTCACCATGATGTAGATTTGGGTCAATATTTTCTTCTATTTGGTGAAGGGTCTCAAGATGATCCATTTTGAGTTGAGTTTTGTACAGGGTGAGAGATAGAATTTTGATTTCATTTTACTGCATATGGATTTTCAGTTTTGCCAGCACCATTTGTTTAATATGCTATCATTTTTCCATTGTAAATTTTTGTCACCTTTGTCTAGTATGAGGTAACTGCATTTATATGGGTATGTCTCTGGTCTTTCTATCTTGTACCATTGGTATTCCTGTCTATTTTGGTGTCAATATCATACTGTTTTTGTTACTCTTCCTCTATAGTACAGTTTAAGGTCTGGTATTGTGATACCTCCTGCATCACTGTTCCTGTAAAGGATTGCTTTGGTTTTTCTGGTTCTTTTGTTCTTCCACATGAATTTCATGATTGCTTTCTCTGTTTCTATGATAAATGTCATTGGGATTTTATTTGGAATTGCATTAAATATGTATAACACTTTGGAAGTAAGACCATTTTGATAATATTAATTTTTCCTATCCAAGAACATGGGAGATCTTTCCAACTTTTAAGATTTTCTGCCATTTATTTCTTTAATGTACATAGTTTTCTTTGTAGAGATCTTTCGCCTCTTTGATTAGGTTGATTCCCAAGTATTTTTTTTTTTTGAGGCTACTTTGAACAGAGTTGTTTTCCTCATTTCCCTTCCAGATATTACATTGCTTATGAATTAAAGTGCTTTAGGTTTATGTATGTTGATTTTCTATTCCACTATTTTGCTGAATTCATGTATTAGGTCTAGAAGTTTTCTGGTGGATTTTTTTTTGATCCTGTAAATATAGAATTGTGTCATTGACAAATAGAGATACTTTTAGTTCTTCTTTTCCTATTCATATCCCTTTAATTTCTTTGGTCTAATTTCTCTGGCTAGTATTGCAAGAAAAATGTTGAATAGAAGTGGTGAAACAGGGCATCCCTCTCTTCCTACAGTTTTTAAAGGTAATATTTCCATTTTTATCCCCTAAGAATGATGTTGGCTGTGGGCTTAGCATAAGTAGCCTTTACAATGTCGAGGTACGTTCCTACTGTCCCTATGTTTCCTAGTACTTTGAGTATGAAGGGGTCAAACACTTTTACTCTACATCTATTGAAATAATTATATAATTCTTTACCTCTTAACCTAAAGTCTATTGAAGTGATGAATTATATTTATTGTTTTCTGGATGTTGAACCAACCTTGCATCCCTGGGATAAACCCCTCTTGATAATGGTTCACTATCTTCTTTATATGTTTTTGTATGTGATTTGTAAAAAATTTATTAAGGATTTTTGCATCTATATTCATCAAAGATATCACTCTAAATTTTTCTTTTCTTGATGTGTCTTTGTCTGCTTTTGGTATCAGAGTGATACTGCTTCATAGAATGAATTGGGAAAGGTTCCCTCCTTTTCTATTTTCTGGAATACTTTAAGGAGTATTGGAATGTGTTCTTCTTTGAAGGTCTTATAGAATTCATTTGAGAATAAATCTGGTATTGGACTTTCCTGGTTCATATGATTTTTATGACTTCTTGTATTTCACTGCTTGAAATTGATATGTTTAAATTGTATATGTCCACTAGGTTTAGTTTGGGAAGATCATATGTCTCTAGAAATTTGTCAATGTCTTCAATATTTTCTATTTTGTTGGAGTATAGATTTTCAAAGTATCTTCTCATTTTGTTATATATTTCAGTGGTATCTGTCATGATATTTCCCTTTTAATCATGAATTTTTATAATTTGAGTTTTCGCTCTCCTTTGTTAGTGTGGCTAATGGTTTATCTATTTTGATTACTTTTTCAAAAAACAACTTTTTGTTTTCTCAATTTTTGAATTGTTTCTTTTGTTTTGATCCCATTGATTTCAGCTCTGATTTTAATTATTTTCTGTCTTCTGCTACTTCTGTTGTTGTTCTATTCTTCTTTATCTAGTGTTTTGAGATGTAATGTTAGGTCACCTATTTGTTGACTTTTTAGTATTTTTTTGAATGATCTCCATGCAATGAATTTTCTTCTTAGTACTGCTTTCATGATGTCCCAGAGATTTGATATGTTGTATGATCAGTCTCATTTACCTTTAAGAATTTTTTTTATTTCCTCTCTGATGATTTCTGTTATCCATGCCTCATTCAGTAGCATATTATTTAGTCTGTAGGTATTGAAGTAGTTTCTGGGTTTTTTTGTCATTGATTTCTAATTTCCTTCCATTATGATCTGATAGAATGCAAGGTAGTATCTCTTTTGTTTTGCATTTGCTAAGGGCTGCTTTGTGGCATAACATATGGTCTGTTTTAGAGAAGGATCCTTGTGCTGCTGAGAAGAAAGTGTAATCACTCATTAGTGGATTGAATATTCTATATATGTCTGTTAAGTCTAAGTTATTGATAGTTTTATTGAATTCTATGATTTATTTGTTTAGTTTTAGTTTGGAAGATCTATTCAGTGGTGACAGCGGTGTGTTAAAGTCACCCAGAATTATTGTGTTGTGGTCTCTTTCATTCCTGAAATTGAGAACGATTTGTTTGATGTACATGAATGCCCTGTTTTTCAGGGCATAAATATTTATGATAATAATGTCTTCCTGATTTATGGCTCCCTTAAACAGTATGAAATTTCCCTATTTATCCTTTCTAACTAACCATGGCTTGAAGTCCAATTTATCTGATATAAGGATGAAACCCCCACTTTTATACTGAGTACTTGTGTGTGGTAGGTATTTTTATCCTTTTACCTTTAGTCTGCAGTGTCCTTTTGTATGAGATGAGTCTTGTGAAGATAGCATATTGTTGGATCTTTCTTTTTAATCCTATCTGCCAGTCTATCTCTTTTCTTTGATGAATTTAGGCCACTAACATTCAGGGTTATCATGAGATATGATTTGTATTCCCAGGCATTTAGGTTTATTTTTGGTTTTTAACTTGAGTTGGTATCTCCTTTGATTTTTTTTTCCTTTCAGATAGTTTCTCCCTTTGTTCACCTACCTTGTTGTTTTCCATTTCCTCCACATAAAATATTTTGCTGAGAATGTTCTGTAGCACAGGCTTTCTATTTGTAAATTCTTTTAACTTTTGTTTATCCCAGAAGGATTTTTTTTGTCTTCAAATCTGAACATTACTTGTGCTGGGTATAGGATTCTTTGTTGGCAACAATGTTTTTCAGAATTTGAAACGTGTTATTCCAGGCCCTTCTAACTTTTAGAGTCTGGGCTGAGAAATTTACTGATATCCATATTTGTTTCCCCTATATGTATTCTTATGCTTTTCTATTGTAGCCTTAAAATTCTACCTTTATTTTATATATGAGGCATATTTATTATAATGTGACTTGCTGGGGATCTGTTGTAATTTTGTGCATATGGTGTTCTGTAACCCTCTTGCATTTGATTTTCCACTTCATTCTTCAGTTTTGGGAAAATTTTTAACATCAGGTCATTGAATAGGTTGTTTATTCCTTTGGTTTGTATTTCTGTGCCTTCCTCAATCCCAATAATTCTTAAATTTGATCTTTTCATGATGTCCCAGAGTTCTTGGAGGTGTCATTTATGATTGTTACCATCTTCCATTTGATCAACTTTATTTTCAAGATAAGATATTTTGTCTTCATTATCTGAAGTTTTTTCTTCCAAGTGATGTATTCTGTTGGTGATACTCTCCATTGGGTTTTTTATTTAGTTTATTCTTTCCTTCATTTCAAGGATTTTCATTTTTTTTGAGAATCACTATCTCTGTTGAAATGATATTTTCCTTCCTGCAGTTGCTCTTTCAACAGATTATTGGAGTGATCATTCATTGTCTGCATTGCATCCATTGCTTCATAAATCATTTTAATTATGTATTTTCTGAAATCCTTTTCTGACATTTCTTCTACCATCTTGTCACTGGGTTCTCTGACTATAGAATCTAGGTTTATTTGGAACATTTTTTTCCCTCATTTTTTCATGTTGTTCATGTATCTTCCCCTCTAGCAGTGCAGATCTTTGGTGGTACATTTTCTCCCTTATAGACTTACAGTGACCCTATAGGTTTCCAAAACATCTTCTTTAAGGGGGAGATCAACATTAGCAGCACCCAATACAGATAATATGCAGCCATAAAACAAATAGCAACTTTGAAGACACTAACAATATTGTCATAATAAACAGAGAGAATGAGTTCAATTATTATCTACAGTGTAACAGATACATTTGTAATAAGGTCTGCAGTTTTTAAAGGAGGACAAAGAGGATGTGGAGGGGTGTAGGATGTAACTATTAATGGGACTAGAAAAGAGCATATATAAGTTCTAGATTGTAGAAAGTGTGAAAGTGCATTCAAAAGAAGTTGGTTGTTTTCATGACAAAAGGGAGAAAAAGACTCTGAGGAAATAGGTAAATAAAAGGAAAATAGAGCAAGAAAAGTAAAGAGACAAAAACTTACAATTTTTGAAATAGAAAAAAAACCCCTGCACTATAACAGTCATGTATTAATCAAAGCTCTCATTCTTCAGTAGCCTGCTGCATGAGAGGTACATGACAATGAGCTTCCAGTTTACAGCAGGCATCTCAAGATGGAATTTGCCCCACCTAAAGACGGAAGCTTCCACATCTGGGATGAATCAAGATGGACATACTGGTTTACAAGTATGTTAACAAATGGGGAGCTGCAGCTAAGGGCATTGGTTATTTTGCCGGGTGTCCTAGAGACAGGGAGTGGTTGGTTGGGAAGGGGTCCTGGAGCACAGAGTGGTCTGTCAGATTCAGGGGTCATAGAGGTGGGGTGAGTTCCCAGTGCAGGGTGCAGTCAATTGGTCTGAAGGGTCCTGGAGATGGGGCTTTGTCAGTCCATCCACAAGTCCTACAGGTCTTGGCTATTGTCTCAAAGTTGTGGCAGCCACGTTTAACAAAACCTGTCAGTATGATGGCAGTGAACTTTTAGGCAAAAGCAGGAGACTGGTGATCCCTTTGTGGTCTGAAGTCAGTCTGCAGGCTAACAGTAGACAGTCACCTCTTCAACAGAGGTTCTCTGGGCATTCCAAGGCCTGATGCATTCAGAACCTCCTCCAGTCGATCCATAGTCTGCAGTCACTGTCAGATGAAATTTGGGCTGCTCCCTTCTCCTCTGTACTATTAATTTACCTATTCTTATTTCAGGAACTGCTGACATTCAAAGATGTGGCCATTGATTTCACTGAAGAGGAGTGGAAATGCCTTCAGCCATCTCAACAAAATTTATATAGAGATGTGATGCTAGAGAATTACAGAACCTTGGTCTTCCTGGGAATGAATAACTTCCCTTCACAATTTTTAATTAGTTATGATTATTTAATTTTATTCCCTTCTTGAATATCTTCTGGGAACTTCTCTATAAGAATGTGTTTCAGATTTGTGCTTTCAAGAATAACAGGGCACTTTTGGTATAAATAAAATATGAATGACTTTCCTTTTAGTCTTTAATCTCTACCTTTCTTGGTGTGTTGTATATCCTTCACTCTAGAAAAGTGATACTGAGAGTAATTCAATGATATAAAATATTGTGGCCTACACTTAAAAGAAGACACAGTTGAGAGGCCCAATGTTTAAGGAAGAAACCAAACTTTAAAATGTTGATAGAGAAGATATCTAGCAGAAAAGATTTTTCAGAAGCTTCATTTTATTTCTTCTGTTATCATCAAATATGAACTGTCCTATGTTTATCATGTTTTTAAATTCTTCCGTGTTTCTACACTGATGTCCCAGTTCACTTAAATTAACCACCCAACTCCCCTTTGCTAGTTAGTGGCAGCATGATCTAAAATATTTTCAGATATCTGTGGGTCTCCAGTTGATAATGTGCACATTTTTGGAAAATTCTAGGTCAAGGGATTTTAATAAATCAATATCCTAAATCAGTTTAATATTATTCATTAAAATTCAATTACATGTGCTCTTCATAAATAAATATTTGTTATGGATTTTCTGTGAAAATCCATTTTTATGAAAGTCAAATTTCACAGTAAGTGCTTTTCTGTGGCATGTAGCGATAGTTGCAGATTGTAGTTATATGAAAGCATTTGTAAATAACATGTCTATGGTTGGTTAAATTTTCTTTTCCTTTATTCTTTCATATTTTTTTTGTGTGTGCTGGGGATCGAACCCAGGGCCTTGTGCTTATAAGGCAAGCACTCTACCAACTGAGCTATCTCCCAGCCCCTTTTATTTCATTTTATAGGCTACATTTCATGTTGTAGGAGAGGTTCCCTCACTTTATATAACACTGTTTTATTTTTGTCTATATTTTATGAATATATGACAATTTCCATTACTTCACCAATTGGGACATTGTTGGATTTAAGATAAACTTATTCTTGTTTCTATTGCCAATAAAATTTTATATGCTTTTACTTGTTTGTATAAATAATATACTTTTTAAAATAAATTTTATATTTTATCCAGATTGATTTTTTTCCTGTGTATGTACATAGTAATGTAAATTTTTTACATGTGAATTTAATAGTGATAGAATCCAGTGGTACTCTAATAATTGGCTACATCCCAAGCACCTTTCTAATTATATTTGTAGAGAAGTTCTCACAAAGTTTCTGAAGATGGCTTTGAAATTATTAACTTCCTACCTCAGAATTACAATTGTAGTTCTGGATTATATGCATGCACTTTATATATATATATTTTCATGAATTTGTTCTTATTTATAGGATAAAGACAATAGCATTTTAAAGGTATCTTTCAATATTTTAAAATTCTTTTTATTTTATGTTTCATTTGTAATTTTAATTGTTATCAAATCCACAAAACAATAATTGCTCTCTCACCATATCATGCATACTGTTCAACAATATTATTTCAAATTGTCACATAATATATCTATAGAATGCTTACATCTCAAAAATCAATAAATATATTTCTATGTAAATAAGTACTTATTTCTGTCTTCTATCACTAATGTCATTTCTGTTTAAAAGGTTTTTTGCATGTTTGTTTCTTTGTTTTTAGTTGTCTTATAGAAGTAGAGTTCTCCCATATTTTTGTTTGTGGTAGTGACATATTCCAGTTAATATAATGTACTAAAAATTTATATTGATTATAGATTTTGCAAAAATTCATTTTTATCTTGAAAAATATTCTGTAGTTTCTTTATTCCAAATTGCTTCATCCACTCATTTCAAGGGTTATTTGGTTTGCTTCCACATTGCAGCACTGTTGATTAATGCTGTAATAAACTTTTGTGTTCAAATATCTTAATTTGCTGTATATGCAAGGCTTTATTACACTCAGAATTCACTATGTCCATCTGTCTTAATTGATGTCACTGTTACTAATTAAATTTTAGAGTTTTTAATATTTTTAAATTATGAAACAACCTTCTCCCAATTTTGTTTCTATTTTGAATATATTTGATATATCCATAAAATTTTGAGATTCCGTAAAATTTCTAGAATAAGCTTTTTCTGTCTTTGCAAAAAATATCATTGGGAGTTTGCAAGGTATTAACGTGGAGTCTTCAGATAATTTTGAGAAGTACAAAGGTCTTTTAATCATTCAATTTTGGAAAAAGTTTATGTTGAAGATTGTTCAATCAATTGCCACATATTTGTGGATTTTGAACATCATTTCCACATTAGATTTCTAACATTATTCTCTGATGATCAGAAAATAATTTTAATATTTTTATACCTATTAACCTTTGGTTTATTAATTTCCCATTCATTGATCCACTATGATATTCCATTTCTATTGAAAACAATTAGTATGTACATCAAATTTGTTTAAATTATTTTCAGTCTTTTGTTTTTTAATTTCCATTTTGTTTGACTTTTTCTTTACAGCAAGTGCATATTGTTCTCCAAGTATTCAAGTGTTGTTTTCTATTTATTTACTTCTGTCAATCTTAACATTTTATGTCTTAGATATATGGTGTGAGTTGAAACTACATCTACTCTTTTAGCAGTAGTCTAGGGAAAGCTTTATATATCTTCACATAATATTCTACTCTGCCTACCTTCAAAGTTTTTTATTTAAAATATATTTTATCTTAGATAATGTCTTACATTCAACTGTTTTCTATATCATAATTTGGCCTTCCCAGCTTTCTTTTGGCCAAGTTGTTATGTAACACTCTTCTATTCCTTCCTTTCATTCTATTTGTTTCCTTAGATTTAGAGTTCCCTGTAGATTGCATTATTTGTATTTCTTTTAGATTTATTATTTTTCTTTTTAAAATTTTTATTCTTTTTAGATATACATGACAGTAGTATGTATTTTGACTTAAGTACATACGTGGAATGAAACTTCCCATGTTTGTGGTTGTATGCAATGTGGAGTTACACTGCTCATGTATTCATATATGAACAAAGGAAATTTATGTGACTCAGTCTATTATCATTCTTATACCCACCTCCACTTCCTTCCCTTAATTTCACTTTATTAAATCCAATGAAAGCTTATTCTGTGTCCCCCCAACTTATTGTGTGTTAGCCTCTACATATCAGAGAGAACCTTTAGACACATGAAGTGATATTTTAGTATGTGTACACTTAAAATTCATCAGACACTTCTAAACATCTAATCAGACTAGATATTTCAATTAAAAACTCAGTTTGTCCACTATGTACATGACAGTCTTCAAGAAACTGCACACATATAACAATACTTCTAATTTGAAAATGACATGAAAATATGAGCATTCTGGTCCTTCACCAACCCAATGTGTTATAATGATCTGATTTTGAGAAGAAAATCCAGCTAGAAAAACTAGGTGTAGATTACAACTTGTTTATTCTTTATATACACTATTTACAGATCAAAGTAAAAGAAAACCCACAGACATTGGATCAATGGTTACTTTTGCCTCATTGTAAGCACACTGGCATGGTGCTTTAGAGAACCAGCATAAAATGCTTATTATTCAATAGGTTTTGTGGCAATTGTCCTCTACAAAACATTTCCTAGAAGTGTTCAAAAAAAGAAATTTACAAAATGTGTTATATTTTACTGCTTCTACTTTGAACATTACAATATCTAAAAAGTCGATATATCAAAAAATACTTAGCATTGTCAGCTATATATACAAGAATGAGGAGTAAAATGCATACACCAAGGAATGATTATAATATGAAAAATGTTATTTACACATAACCAGTCTGGCCCAGGACCCTCCATTCTCAAGGTCAAAGTCTTCTCAATGTCCTCTAACCACCTGAATAAATATGGACAATGTCATTTCTAGAGGTGGTCTAACAACTCCATTTCAATGTCACCTCCAGAAGACATTTCTGACTTTTTAAAGCAAATGGGGGGCTGGGGATATAGCTCAGTTGGTAGAGTGCTTGCCTTGCAAGCACAAGGCCCTGCGTTCAATCCCAAGCACTGCCAAAAAAATGGACATTTATGTAACATTGTATTATTACTGTAACATATATCAGCAATCTGTTTAAAATTTAAAAATGTACAGATGTAGCAAAAGTTTTAAATGTTTGGGGGGCAAGTTGAGAGCAGCTGTTTTATAATATATATACAGGTATTCTAGAAATGCCCAGTAAATCTTCCTAAACAATGTTGGGCATTTCTAATTGGTCAAATTGTTTGTTATCCTGCAGGGTCTCTCTTTTGGTAGAATGAAACAACTGTGCAAAGTGCTCACTGTTTCACCCATCATGTTCCACAGCTTTGCTCACCTTCTGGCATGAATAGACTTTTGTTTGCCTTCTCAGGACAAGGTGTCATCTAATAGAGCCTGCACAGAGTGGACAATTAGGGCCCTTGTCTGTGCTGATTGGTCAAACTTTCTGTCATTCATTCACCCACCTGCTGCAATTGGCACTTTTGATTGGCCACCATTCTTCTTGAAACACCTTCCAATGGTGCTATTCTGAGTACAACTTGGAACATGATTGGGCCAGGAGACTTGACAGCCAAGGAATCCTGGATCTGGGGTTGGAAAGATAAATGCCACCCTCAGGTCATGCAGAGAGATCTCCCAGTCTTTCACAGCCTAGGTCAACCAGTGAGTAGTCACAGCAGTCATTCTGGAGGTTTGCAGGGCAGAGGCTGCACCCTTTTCCTGAGTCCCGCATCTTACCCAGCAGCCTGGAACTGGAGAGCCACAGAAGGTTCCTAAGTGTAGGTCGTGCTCCATTTCTTGCTACTGACTTGGCAGTTACTTCTTTTAGATTTAATTTTGCTAGTTAAGTTGTTTTGATTTGCTTTATAATAATGCATTAATAATATAATACAATTTTAAAAGTGAAGAACTCACTACTCCTACCATGTAAATTGTATTCTGTATTTCATATATATATATATATACATGGTAGGAGTATATATATATATATATAAATATATATATATATATTTTTTTTTTTACTAATTTGCTTAACGGTTTAATGTGTGGTTAAATGCATTTCATAGTGGCATGTGGCATGCTTAGATTCCTTTCACATTTTTCTTTATGTATTTGATTCCCACTTCCCTTTATATGTATTCTATAGGTTTTTCATTTTTCACAGGATCTCACTAAGTTGCTACAACTGACTTTGAACTCATGGTTATCCTTACTCATCCTCCCCAATGTTGCTAGGACTACAGATTTGTACACCATACCTACCTCTTTCAGACACATTCCCTTAAGGAATTCTTCACATATAAAAATTCTGCTTATTTATATTAACAATTTTTCTCTGAATTTAGCTCACTAAACTTTCTTTAAAAGATTATTTAGCAATCTTTGGACAATTCATAACTCACTAATGTTCAATTTGTAATGTTTGTGTTTATTACTTTGATTAATTCTTCATTTCCTTTTTTTGTGTGTGGTACTATTTTTAATTGTTTTGTGCATTGAAAAAAGAGTCAACAGTAGATTATAGAGACATTTGTGAAAACAATGTGATAGTTTTAAAATCAATGAAAAATAGTAAAGTTTCAAGTTATATGCTTGAAATCCCAGGAAATTGGAAGGACATTTGAAAGGCTCTCAAGCTTGAGGCATGTCACAGAACTTAGAAAAAATATCTCAAACAATTTTTAAAGAACTTGTATTGGAGTTCAGTTATATAGCACCCTTTGGCTTAATCCCAAGAACCACATATAAAAAATAAATAAAAGTAGACTGACCTCATGATTCAGATGTGTGACAATCTTCAAAGAAGCCAGAAACTTTGGTGTATGTTTTATATTTACCTTATTCTACTGAGAGTGAAGGCAGCTTATAGATTTTTTTCCTATTTACACAATGCTATATAAGAAAGGAGAAAATACTTTAGTTAATAAAAGTAAGATACATTCCTTCTCTATACTATATTGCTTTCTGTAGAAATGTCTTGGATATTGTGCTCTCTACAAAAATTTGTGTAATTTTTACAACATATTTGTGAATGTACATTTTTATGTAACATGTTTCTGAAGTAATGATGGCCTTGGGTTACTAGACTGCTACACTGCTGATGTTCTGACATTGTTAACTCTGCTATAATTTCCCATTATATGTACAAAATATATTCATCCCAGTCTACTAAGTAATTTTTTTAGACTTTCATTTATTTCAGCAATGACTTCTCATAATACGAAAGAATTTTCAACAGACCATGGCAAAAGACATATATTTCAAAAAATAATTAATGAAAAATATGGAAATTGTGATCTAGACTATTTACAACACAGGACAATATAGAGAACTTTAAGTGAGAGTCAACATCAGAAATTAAATGATCAAAAACCATGCCTCATTCAACAGCAGAAAATTCACACTGGAGAGAAGTTCTGCAAATGTAAAGAATGTGGCAAAACTTTTAATGCAAAATCATACCTTATTCACCATCAGAGAATTCACACTGGAGAGAAGCCCTACCAATGTAAAGAATGTGACAAGACTTTCTATGAAGGAGCACACCTTACTCAACACCAGAGAACTCTTAAAGGAGAGAAATCCTTCAAATGTACAACATGCAACAAACATTTTAATCACAAATTGAACCTTATTTGCCATTAGAGAATTCATAATGGAGAGAAACCCTACCCATGTAAGGAATGTGGCAAAGCTTTCTCTCAAAGAACATGCCTTACTCAACACCAGAAAATTTATACTGGAGAGAAGGCATACCAATGTAAAGAATGTGGCAAAGCTTTCTCTCAAGGACCATACCTTACTCAGCACCAGAGAATTCATACTGGAGAGAAGCCCTACCAATGTAAAGAATGTGGCAAAACTTTCTGTCAAAGATCAAACCTTACTCAACACCAGAGAAGCCCTTCAAATGTACAACATGCAACAAAGCTTTTAATGACAAATCGTACCTAATTTGCCACCAGTGAATTCATACTGGTGAGAAGCCCTTCAAATATACAATATGCAAAAAAGCTTTTTTTAAATTTTATTTTATTTTTCTTTTTGTGGTGCTGGGGATCAAACCCAGGACTTTGTGCTCGCAAGGGAAGCACTCTACTGAGTGAGCTATCTCCCCAGCCCACAATATGCAGCAAAGCTTTTAATGACAAATCATACCTTATTTGCCACCAGAGAATTCATACTGGAGAGAAGGCATACCAATGTAAAGAATGTGGCAAAGCTTTCTCTCAAAGATCATACCTTAGCACCAGAGAATTCATACTGGAGAGAAGTTCCACCAATGTAAAGAATGTGGCAAAACTTTCTGTCAAAGATAACACCTTACTCAACACCAGAGAACTCATACAGGAAAGAAGCCCTTCAAATGTACAACATGCAACAAACTTTTAATGACAAATTGTACCTTATTTGCCACCAGAGAATTCATACTGGAGAGAAGGCCTACCAGTGTAAAGAATGTGGCAAAACTTTTAATATAAATTCATACCTTATTTGTCATCAAAGAATTCATACAGAAGAGAGGCCTTACAAATGTACAGCATGCAACAAAGCCTTACATAAAAAAATCAGTCCTTAGTCACCACCAGAGAATACATATTGGAGAGAAACCCTACAAATGGAAAGAATGGGGCAAAGCTTTCTACTGAGAACATGCCTTACTCAATACCAGAGAATTCATATTGGACAGAAGGCATACAAATATAAAGAATGTGGAAAAGCTTTTAATGTAGAATCAAAACTTATTGGATATCAGGAAATTCATACTGGTGAGAAAGCTTAGGAATATTCAGATTGTGGCAAACTTTTAATAAAAAAATATGACTAATTAACCACCAGTTAAATCATACCAAAGAGAAGCCCTACAAATGCAAAGAATATGAGAAAACTTTTAATGGAAATGTATACATTTCTCACTGGCAGAGAAATCATACTGAAAAGAAGTCCTACAAATAAAATGAATGTGACAAATATTTGTCAAAATTATTTTTAATTGTTTCCAATTAGTTATATGTGACAGTACAATGCATTCAGAAAAATTGTACACAAAAGGAGTACAAATTCTCCTTTCATGGGCTGCAAGTGTTGCAAACACAAAGGTAGTGTAATCACACATATATTCAGGGTAATGATGTACAGATCATTTTACTGTCATTCCCCACCTTACACTGATTCCTTTCCTCTCACTATCTTCTACACAATCCAAGGACTTTTTATTCCACCTACCCCCCATTATGGATCAGCATTTACCTGCCAGATAAAATATTTGGCCTTTAGTCTTTTGGGTTTGACCCTTTTCACTTGTTGTGGTATGCTCTAGATTCATGCACTTACTAGAAAATGCAATAATTTCCTTTGTCTTTAAGTCTAATTAACATTCCATTGTCTGCATATACTACATTTTCTTTATCCATGCATATGTTTAAGGGCATCTAGGTTCATTCCCTAGTTTAGTTTATGTGAACTGAGCTGCTATAAACAGTGATGTGGCTGAGTCACTGTAGTATGCTGGTTTTAAATCTTTTTATGTTTATACCAAGGAGTGGGATAACTGGGTAAAATGGTGGTTTAATTCTGAGTTTTTTGAGAATCCTCAATAAAATTTCCAGAATGGTTAAATCAATTTGTAGATCAAGCAGCAATGTATGAGTGTACCTTTTTCCACACATCAACGAAACATATTTTTTTACATATTTTTTGTGTTATTTTTAAAAAATTATCATTGTAATATGAGTGGGAAAAAATATTTAAGAAGTTTTGAGTTGAATATTTCTAATTGTAGAAATGATGAGGAATTTTTCACGTTAGTTGATAATTTGTATTTTTCTTCTGTGAAGTGTTGGTTCAGTTCACTATCCCATTTATTCATTGGATTGTTGTGGTTTTTTTTTTGTGTGTGTGTGGTGCTGGGGATTGAACCCAGGTCCTTGTGCTTGCAAGGCAAGCACTCTACCAATTGAGCTATATCCCCAGCCCTGATTGGGTTATTTTTGATATTCAATATTTTGAGTTCTTCATATATCCTGTAGATTATCACTTTATCTAAGGTGTATATGGTAAAGATTTTCTTCCATTCTGTAGGCACTCTCTTCATGTTACAGATTGACAGATTATTTCCATTGCTGAGAAGATTTTTATTTTGAGTCCATCCATATTATTATTCTACTCTTATGCTTTTGGAGATTTGTTAAAGAGGTCAGTTTCTAAGCTGACTACGTGGAGATTTTTCTTCTCTTATTTGCAGGGTCTCTGTTTTAGTGCCTACATCTTTACTCACCTTTGAGTTGATTTTTCCACAGGGTTAGAGAGAGAGTTTTGATTTCATTTTGCTACATATGAATTTCCATTTTTGCCAGCACCATTTGTTTAGTAGGCTTTCTTTTTTTTTATTGTCTGTTTTTGGTGCCTCAATTTAGTATGAGAAAACCCAATTTATTTGGGTTTGTCTCTGTGTCTTCTGTACCATTGTACTACACATCTATTTTGATGCCAATGCCATGCCATTTTTGTTACCATTACTCTCTAGGTCTGCATTGTGATCCCTCCTGCTTTACTCTTCTTGGTATTTATCACTGTGGATATTCTGGGCCTCTTGTTTGGCAAATAAATTCATGATTGCTTTTTCTAGTTCTGTGAAAAATGTCATTGGCATTTTAGTAGGAGCAGCATTAAATCTGTAACAGTTTTTGTAGTATGATCAGTTTGACAATATTAATTCTGCCTTTTCAAGAGCATGGGAGATCTTTCCATCTTCTCAGGACTTTTCTCCATTTTTTTATTTAGAATTCTGTAGTTTCCATTGTAGAGGTCTATCCCCTCTTTCATTAGGATGGTTCCCCTTTTTTTGCAGTTATTGTGAATGGACTAGTTTTAATAATTTCTCATTCAGTTGATTCATCACTGATGTATAGAAATTATTTGATTTATGGTATTGATTTTATACCCTGCTATTTTTCTGAATTTCGTTAATAGGTGTAGAAATTTTCTGGTGGAGATTTTGTGTCTTTTAAATGTAGAATTTTGTCTTTGGGAAATAATGATATGTTAAATTATTATTTTCCTATTCATAAGCCTTTAATTTCTATCATCTGTCCAATTGCTCTGGCCAGAATTTCAAGGACTATGTCAAAAAGAAGTGAAAGAGGGTGTTTGTATCCTCTTCCAGTTTTTATGGGAAAGGCTTCAATTTTTCTCTATCTAGAATGATGATTTCTTTTGCTTAGCATAGAAGACTTTCACAATGTTGAGCTATGTTCCTACTATCACTTGTTCTTCAAGTGTTTTAAGCATGAATGGATCTGCATTCTGTCAAATGTATTTTCTCCATCTATCGAGATGACCATATGATTCTTATCTTTAATTCTATTGATGTGATTAATTATGTTTATTGATTTCAATATATTGAAATAACATTGCATCTCTGTGGATTGTGGAGCACCATCTTTTTAATGTTTTTTTGTATGTGATTTGAGAGAATTTAAAAAAAATTTGGGGTCTGTTTCATCAGGGATATTGATCTGAAGTTTTCACTCCTTCATATGTCTTTGTCTTTTTTTTTCTTGTATCAATACAATACTCATAGAATAAGTTAGGAAGAGTTCTTTTCTATTTAATGGTATAATTTGAGGAGTATTGGTGTTAATTCTTCTTTGAAGGCATTGTGGAACTCAGCTGAAAATTCATCATTCATCGCTGGGACGTGGCTTCTCTTGGTTGGTACACTTTTGATAACATCTTCAATTTTATTGTTTTTATTTATCTGTTTACATTGTGCATGTCCTCTTGATTCAGTTTGGGTAGTTTATTTGTCTCTAAAACTTTATCATGGTATTCATAATTTTCTATTTTATTGAAGTATACATTTTCAAAATAATTTTATTTTCTTCTGTACTTCGGTAGTGTTCATGATGATAAACCCTTTACATGATGAATGTTAGTAATTTGGGTTTTCTCTTTCACTTTAATGTGTAGCTAAGGGTTTATAAATTTGTGTTCTGAAACAACCAACTTCTAATTTTCTCAATCTTTTCAATTGTTTCTTTTGTTTCAATTTTATTGATTTCAGCTCTGGTTTTAATTACTTCCTGTCTTCTACTACTTTGGTGTTGATTTGTTCTTCTTTTTCTAGTGATTTGAGATGTAAAGTTAGGTCATTTATTTGTTGACCTTTAATTCTTTTAATGAATGAGCTCAATGCAGTGATCTCAACTTTTTGGTCTACCTTCATAGTGTTCCAGACATTTTGATATGTTTTACAGGTGTGGTCACTTACCTCTAAGTACATTTTTAAAGTTTCTCCTTAATTTTTATTGCAGTTCACTTGTTATTTAGGCTCCATTTGTTGGAGTAGCTTTTATTTTTATTTTATTATTGATTTCTAGTTTTATTCTGTAATGATCTGATAGAATGCAGGGTAATATTTCTATTTTTTATATTGGATAATTGTTGCTTTGTTTTGTAACATATGGTCTGTTTTAGAAAAGAATCCATGTGCTGTTGAGAAGATTGTGTATTTGCTCGATGATGAATGAAAAGTTCTATATATGTCTATATATATTAAGTTTAAATTATTGATTTTATTATTTAATTCTATGGTTTATTTGCTTAGTTTTTGTTTGGAGGATCTATCCAGGGAAAAGAAAGGTGTATTAAAGTAAGTGAGTATTACTGTTTTGTAGTCTACTTGATTCTTGAAGTTGAGAAGTGTTTGTATGTAGATGCTCCATTTTGGGGGAATATATATTTAGGATTAATATGTCTTCTTGATGTATGATTCCCTTAAGTAGTATGAAATGTTCTTCTTTATTCCTTCTAAATTTCGCTTGAAGTCCACTAGATTGAATATGAGGTTGGAAACCCCAACTTGTTTATGATGGTCATATAAGTTATATGTTTTTTTCCCAAACTTTTACCTTCAGTCTGTGAGTGTCTTTGAATGACTGGGTTAAAAAATCAGTTGAAATCCAAATTGGCTTTCCCCTACATGTAATTTTATTTGTTCTCTCACAGATTTTAAAGTTCTATCTTTATTCTGTATGCCAGTTATTCTTATAATTTGTACAAGTGTGGATGTGTTTTAATTGTGTACACTTGTGGTTCTGTAAGTCTCTTATATTTGATATCCCATATTATTCTTTAGATTTGGGAAATTATCTATTATGTCATTGAAAAGACTGTTCATGCCTTAGGTTTTTATCTCCATGCCTTTTTCTATTCTGATAAATATTAAATTTGGTATTTTTATTTTATCCCATATTTCTTGGAAGTTATGTTCATTGTTTTTTCCATCTTCTCTGGGTGGTTGACTTCATTTTTAGGGTATATATTTGGTCTTCTTTGTCTCAGGTTCCAGCTTCCAAATGGTCTAGGCTCTTGGTGATGCTTTCTGTTAAATTTTTAATTTGGTTTATCGATTTCTTCATTGCAAGGTTTTGTGCTTGGTATTTTTTCACAATTTCTAATTCTTTATTGAGGTGATCTTTCATTTTCTGTATTTTACTTTGATTTCATTTCTTATTCTATACTTTACTTTGCAGGTCAGTTTGACTATGTACATTCTAAACTCCTTCTAATGGGCATTTCTTCTAATGTGTTGTCAGTTGGTTAAGAAAAACAGTGTCCAGGGGCTGGAGTTGTGGCTCAGTGGTAGAGCACTTGCCTAGCATGTGTGAGGCACTGGGTTCAATTCTCAGCACCACATATAAATAAATGAATAAATAAAATAAAGTTATCATGTCCACCTACAACTAAAAATTAAAAAAACAGTATCCAGCCTGTTAACTTATTTGCCTGTCCTGTGCTTTTCACAGGATCCCACTGTGCATCATAAAAACCTTAGCCACCAAGATTATTTTAAGAATTTTATATTTTCTTAGATATTGTCAGGAGGAAAGAGAAAGGCTGTCTCACAGGCTGTGTTAGACCATGTCATGGCCACTGCTTGGCAGTAGATGAATGGTTAAGATTGAGGTGTGCATCATTCACTGGTGCAGTTGAAGTACCAAGATCTTTAATATCTTCTCTTGGTGTCTGTAGTTAGCTGAAGCTGTTCTGCTATTGAATGTGTGTGTCAGATCAGGAATTATTTCTTTGAAAACTGAACAGTCATAGAATGGTGGGCTCTAAGAATGACGTGGTTCCATTTTAGTTGACAATGTAGTGTTTAATAGCAACAGTTTTATATTCTGTGTACCAATGTTTTATTTGAAATAAAATGACACTTCATTTTACATGCACAGATCTAGTGACAATAAGGCCTTTTTGAAGAAATATTTGCTTATTATATATCTTAAGTCAGTTGCTCATAATTGCATTTCACCAACTCTACTGAATGCTTTAATTAAAACTGGGATAATTAAAGTAGAGTTTTAATGAGCCATAAATTCTGAAGTTATCTGTCCTGGAATGTGTTAGTTGAATTATACCTTTCTCTTTTGAACTCTTAAATTTGTTTCCATGTAATGTTTTGAAATGGCAACAGTCATAAGCAAGAAGCATTCTAAGTGCTTATATTTTGTACTATAAAATAATGCTTCTTTATTACTGCATTATCTATGTATACACATTGCAATCCTGCATTAATTGTAGTAACTGTAATCCCTGGAGGCAAAGGAATGGCTTAGAAACTTAACCACAGTTACTGCCCATACAAAGCAGTGAATATTTATCAGATGAGAAGATAAGAATTTCTTGAATTAATTAATAAATAAACAAGATAGCACATAACATCTGGAAATGTGGTGTTGGATAAAGTATACTGGAATAAAGACTTCAGTCTCAACCCTGAAAATAGTGACTTTGTGACCTTGGGTAAGTAAGATAGCTATCCTCAACAAAGCTGAGAAAATGGGATACCTCAGAAGAAGGTAATAGTAGCTACCCTCCTAAGTTTGTGGAGTTATGACTGAAAGTATTTATTTGTTGAATAAAATTTTAGGTGAGAAATCATACTTTGACCTATAATCATCATGTGGTGACATTATTTCCATGCCCATCTCTGCTGATTACACTCTAATTAGACACATAATATACATTAATATTCACAGTCACCTGCTTTGTATGTCCTTCAGAACTGTTTTTGGGTAGATTTTACAAAATAAATTTTCAGTATTTGCTTAGTTCTGCCTACATTTGCAGACTGTTAGAAATTTTGCCCCATTGGCCCTCCCCTTTCCTTCTCCCACTGTGACAATGTTCTTGGGAAACTGATGCCATTCCAATATTGGCTGGGTAATTAGGGAGGTATCACAACTGTGCATCTCATGTGCAGTTCATTATCTAGTCAAATATGCGTGAGTTTTATCAGTTTTGTTGCTGGGCTTTCAGTGTCAGATACAGGTCATTTCATCATTTGTTCACTCACTCATTTAAGAAGTAGCTAATTATGCTCATGTAATCTATGAAACTAACTCTTAAAACTCCAAATTCCCTAAAAGACAAATGTACTTTGATCCTGGCCAGGGACATGTTGTAACAAGGAGTTGGGAAGATTTTGTAAGGCTATGAATTTGGATCAAGACCTAGAGAAGACCCTTAAGCACAACTTCTGATAATGCTTCAGGATGCCTGCCACATCTGAGGAAGATAACTGGGATTCAGTCTGTACTGGCACTTAAAAGAGTGTTCATCATGATCTGATCATATCTCTTCTTATTTCTGGTGTTTGGGGAGAAATATTGGCCACCAAATTTTATTCACATACATAAAGAATGTGAGGAGAGGCTATTCTCTCATTCCTGGAAAAGAAACCCAAGAGAAGAGCTATACTTGGAACTCAAGGAGATGTGTGTCTCATGGCAGAGCACTGGAATTCTGCATGGTCAGGTCTGTCATAAACTTATAGGCAGGAAAAAAGAAATCATTTGGGCATGGGCAGGGTCATGTATGTTAAGAAGATAAAGGTAGGCCACTAAAAGTTGAATGCAACAGCTGATGTATTTGGCCACTCATGTACAGGATGGGTGCCCACTGAGGTAGAATCCTTGGAAGTGGATGAGGCACATTACTGTCTCAGAGTGAATGGAAGTGTGTGGGATCTGAATAAGTATGGAGAGAATACTGTGTTAGAATGAGAAAAGTGACATTAAGACCCAGTGGTCCTCCTCAATTTTTTTCTGATTTTAGAAAGTTCTAATATAATATTTTGAGGATTCTATTTTTTACATGTGAAGTGAGTATACAGCAGTATTTTGACTGTTGAAAATGAACAGCTCTTATGTTTTAATTATTTTTTCCAGATTGCATTTTAATTCATTGTACACAAGTGGAGTACATGTTTTGAAACTGATTTTTTTTTTTGGTGCTGGGATAGAACCCAGGGCCTTGTGCTTGCAGGCAAGCACTCTACTTACTGAGCTATCTCCCCAGCCCCTCATGTTTTGTTTCTATGGTTGTGCACAATGTAGATTCATACCATTCATGTCATCATACATGTACATAGGGCAATGATGTCTGTCTCATTCCACCATTTTTTATAACCCCCTCCTCCCTCTCATTTCCCTCTTTGTAATCTAAAGTTCCTCCATTCTTCTCTCACTCCATTCCCCAACCCCCATTTTATATCATCATCCACTTATCAGAAAAACATTTGGCCTTTGGGTTTTTGGGATAGGTTTATTTCACTTAGTATGATATTTCCAATTCCATCCATTTTTCTGCAAATACCATATTATTCTTTGTGACTGAATATTATTCCATTGTGTATATTTTGCTTCACATTATGCTGGTAATGATGGGATGGGGTGGCAGTTCCTTAGGAGAATTGAAACTTGAAGCAGGGGTGGGAGACATGCAGCCCATTGGAATATGTGTAGTCAAACACTTTTCTTACTTGTCTGCAGGACCACTGTCATTCTTCATGACATACTATGAAGGAAAACAGACAAAGCCTTATCAAACAGATGTTGTAGGTAACTGGATAGAGAAAGAAAATGACTAGGTGAATTAAAGCCAAATTATATGTTAAAGGTTGATCTTGGGATGAACCTCAGCTCCTGAATGGGAAATTTCTGGTCATTTTTGTGAATGCTTGTGACATGGTTCTTCTCCACTTGCCACAAGGGTGGCAATGTGACAGAAGGCACTTGGTGCCAGGCCTCTGGTGTTTTGATACCATTTGCAGCCAGGTTCTAGTGTAGATTGTTAATTTCTAGGAAGTTTCTTTTCTCCATTTGTGAAGTTCATGAACTGGACTGCCCACCACATAGAACTTGTATATGTGTGCATAATTACCAAATACTGGCAGAAATCTGGGAGTCTTTTGTGAATTACCAAATTTCTTATCTGTGAAATCATACCTCATGAGGGCTCATGCTTTGCTGTAATCAGTTGCCAAAACCTAGTTATGTCTAATGGTTTGATTATTTGCTTCAAAGATGGTCCTGAGTATCCAACCTTTATTCAGTGTGTAGGTCTTACCTCTGTACTAGGCTCTGCAGATTAAAAGAATAAAATTGAATCAGTCTTTAGGACTTGTGGTATAGTGAGTGGGATATAGCTGCCTCACAGCAGTTCATCTCATATACATTTTAAAAAATAACAGCTTTATTGAAGTGTAATCTTCCCACCATAAAATTGACTTGTGAAGTGTTCCATTCCAGTTCTAGGTCATCAGCACATCCAAACTGTTGTGCATGTACACCACTGCCTATCAGAAATTTTCCTTTACTCTGAAAGAGAACCCTGTTCTCATTTGTAGTCATTCCCATTTATAACTCATATCTAGCTCCAGAAACCATGAGGCTTGTTCTCAATGATTTGTCTTCTGAACATTTAATACAGAAGTAATAATATTCAGTTCATGGCCTTTTGACACCATCCACGGCCTTAAGTCAACTCTCTTTTTCTTTCTTCTTGCCTTTTTCTGGTCATCATTATGCTTCATGGAGTCACTTCATTGGTCCATTTTATGGTCTGAGATCTTTGGAGTAAAGAAAAGTCATTCCTGCCTTCAACAGGTATTTGTCAGATGCCTGCTTTATGTCACATTCCACGGGTTTCTGTTCTCACTAAATTCACAATCTGATAAAGGTACAATAAGAAACATGAGCAAAACACACACATGAATGTAATCAAATGATCAGAGAAGCCCTGCCCAAGGATAAAATATTTATACCAAAATTTGAAAGATGACTCAATGACACAAAGAGATGGGGCTAAACATTGGGTAAACCATTTGGAGTAATGGTTTTCAGGAGTCTGGTGGGTTACAAGGCTTGAAAGGAAGCCAGAATGACTGCATTGCTATTAGGAGGGTGTCCCAGGTGAAAGGAGCAGGGCCATGGTCACCTGACTTTTTTGTGTGAAACAGGTTTGGATTCTTCCAGGTGGAGTGCTATGATCTGATTTGGTTTAAGAAAACTTAGCTGCTCTTTGAATAATAAAATGCAAGAGTAAAATTGGAAGAAAATACTTGGAAAGCTTCTGCATATGTCCTATCCATTGGCACTGGCAGCCTTTGTTAAGACAGGGTAGAAGAAATAAACCAGAGTGGACACATCAAAAAGCTATGCCAAAATGAGAATGGACAGGTATTAAGATGGGTTGAGTATAAAGTGGGGTCAGGGCCTAATTTCAGCTCTTTGGTATACATTTATCTAGAGTTAAGAAATCTGGATTCAAATGGATTTGAGACATGTATGAAAACCCTAGGCAGAAAGATTAACTGGACATTTACATACAAACAGGTCTAGAGCTCACAGGAAATCTGGTACTGGATAAGCAGATGTGGGATTCATCAGTGTGGATGAATTACTTTAAATCATGTTAGTGGACAAACCCATCTAGGGGGAGATTCTAGAGAGAAGAGATGCAAACTCCAATAATCTACATTCATAGAAGAACAGAAATAAGATTCCAAAAGACTGCAGCTGGGGAGAAGTTATCAGGGGAGCCTGGTGGCATCCAGTCAAGAGGAAGCAGACTTTTCAGCCAATTCCCACTTTTTTGAGGAGTCTTGAGTCAATAGGAAGTGAATTCAAAAAGAAATGAATAAGAAATCAGAAAAACAGAGGCAGAGTTTGGGAGGCAAGAGGAAAAAAGTGAGAAGAGAGCAGGGGACTGGGGAGCCTGTCTTTATAGCATTCATTATCTTTGGGTA
This sequence comes from Sciurus carolinensis, assembly GCF_902686445.1. Lineage (NCBI taxonomy): Eukaryota > Metazoa > Chordata > Mammalia > Rodentia > Sciuridae > Sciurus > Sciurus carolinensis. The sequence continues at coordinate 18,120,402 of NC_062227.1, read as the reverse complement.
AAACCTGAACATAACAGACTCAGCTCCACAACCTGGTTGAGAAAAAGTCCAGCTCCATCCTCAGCAAAGTTATAAATTGAAGAGCCCCCTGGGAAAATATATGCTGTGGACTGAATAGAACACTAATAATAGACTACCACTGAAGCACTAGTTTATGCTTCATCCAGAATGATTTTTTATGTTTTAATGCTTGGTTTTATTGCTTGCTGAAGGTATGCACTGTTTAAACTTGGAAGGTTATAAGTGAGGGAGTATCATTAGAATTTTCTTAGATTTTGAGAACATGGATTTTTCTTTCATCAGTCTAGACTTGCCCATAATTAGAAGAGAGAAATTATTATATCTGTGAGACAATTTGTGTCCTCTGGTGATATACACAGTGTTTATATTTTATAGTTGGCATCTATAACTTAATGCATGAACCAATTTTGAGAATGGCCTATGCTGAGTTATTTTGGTGTTTACAAAATCATCTTTCTGAAGGCTGTGCTCATGGCCTTTTATCATCTATCCTTCAATCTGTGAAATCATTGAGAAATCATTATTGCCCAATTTAGTGATCTAAGTTACCATTTACCTGTACTTTGTAGAATTTGGCATTCTCTCTGTAAATCTAGCATGCCAAGTACATTTAACTATTAAGTCACTTTTAATACATTTATTAACTTTTTCTTAATTTCAAAATGGACAAATAAAGAGAAATCATAATCTTGTTTGAAGCTGCTGTATGTGGGTTAAACTGAGAGTTAAATTTCAGTTAAATTTAAGAATTTTATCTGTATAATGAATGTGAAACATTACTCATGTTAATTAAGTTTGAAGAGAAAGGAGACATTGCTAACCTGTCTTTGGTTCATCTTTGATCCTTCCTTGTGGGTGGACTGTCTAGTTATTTAGTGCTTGACCTTCATCTATTACACTGTATGGATTTGAATAAATTGTAAATGCCCTGTGAACAATTTAGTCATTTTTTGATATTGTGAAGAAATAAATAATTGTGGTAGTCATGGAATTTTTGAATAGTATCTAGTGACTAAATTTTTAAAAAATACTATTTCTGAATCGTTCATGGAAAATGACCCTAATTTAGTACAAATTTGTTATCTTACTACTCTTCTTAACATCTTTAGGAATATATAACTAGTAAACATTCAAGAGTGTCAATGATCAAAATAGTAGCTAAGAATGTGATCTTGGAAATCAGACTGCATGTGTTTGAATCCTGTCTCTGGCTCATAATGGCATGTGTCCTTGGGCACATGACTCAGTCTCTCAGGATGAAATCTTCCATCCCTCTGAGGACATAAATCATACCTTTATCTGGTGTCTCCATACTGTATATGCAACCTCCATGTTATCAGATTGTTGCAGTATCATATTTTTATCAAATAAGCTTGTTTTATTTAACAATGGTCCCAAAGCATATGGATAGTGATGCAAAGGAAGCACCAGGGTATAAAACATTAAGAATGAATAACTCCAGTACTCTGTGGCAACACTGAAACTACCTAGAAAAAAAAACAGGCGGGGTTGTAGTGTTTATGGTTTTAGACATCCATTGGGGATCTTGGAACATATTCCTAGGGATCAGGGAGTGGGGTTTCTATATTATTACTTTTTTGCAAGTTTCCAACAAAGGTAGGGACACTGGTGGAATTATTCTATTGTTAGTTCAAGCAACTCTAAGAAAGAAAAAAAATTATTTTGTATATTTGATTACCCTCATGCCATCTGTAGGTCTAAAAATATTGCCTTAATCCTTTTGTGAGCAAAAGTCCAAATTCTTGATAAAAGTATGTAGAAAGGAACTGATGAATTAGTACTGAAATTCTGTGAGATATGTTGTAGCTTATGCATATTTTAAAGATATTATCTGAGCTAAGCATGGTGTTACACACCTATAATCCCTGTGGCTCAGGAGACTGAGGGAGAAGGATCAAAAATTCATAGAAAATTCCTGGTATGTTTCTTGGTATGGAACTGGGAGTGAGAACTTTACCTTCTCCTTGCTTCCTTTCTTTGCTTTACAAATTAACATTGAAAGTGAAAACTATTCTTGTGAACAAGTCTCCTAGATGTTGATTGTCCATTTCAAGGTTCTGTTTTTGCAGACAGAGAAAGTACTGGTGATCCAGATCATCTTTCTTGTGCTCCTGAGAAAGGATGGTGGTGATGATGGCTATGGAAGGAAGGATCCCACTCTCACAGTCTGGGTCAGAGAAGAAGGTATACAGCAGCAACAACAAATATTTTCCCCCTGTGTTCTCCACATGTGTCTCATGCTAGCAGGTTAAAGCTATGTAATCTACCTGTAAGTGTGTGTGACTGCACAGATGCACATGTATGCATCAGAAAACAACTACATCCTTTTGATTTATGTTGGACTTTCATAAATAGATGTGATAGTTTTAATTTGAAAATTAATGTTATTTCCATATTTTAAAACCTCTTAGAGTGTAAAATTATTTGACCCTTGCTGTATCTCAAGTAAAATAATACTGACTTTTAGTGTATGATTTGTAATGAAATTAAATTATCTCACATCAGAGAAATGAAAATCCACATTTTTGTCTCCAAATGTAGTAGTTTCAGGTGGAGAATATACAAGTTGAAACTTGTTTTACACGTACTTTACCCCTTTTAATATTTTTAACTAAAGAAAATATTTAAGAAATAGGATTTATGCTTGGGACCTATCTCCTTTGTCTCACAGTATTGTTACTTTACTGTGAATCTGTTCTATTAGAAATTTCTGCTGGTACTGAAGAATTCATATACCACCAAAAAGGATATGTGGAGGAAAGGAAGACTGTTTAGAACATATTTCTAGAAGTTGTGTGTGTGAATGTAGGGTAACCATCTTAATCTAGTTTATCCTAGATTGTCTCAGTTGTAACAGTGAATATTTTCTTAGTCCCTGGGCAAACCAATGTGGTTGGTCACTCTGCCTGTTTATAGCTCTTGAGGGTAAAAAACTTGCTGTATTGTAATTGTGTCTTTCCTTTACTACTGTTAAATGTTCTACATATTAAAGGAAGCAGAAGCAGGGGAAGTAATAAAAATATCAGAGTATCTAACTATCCTATAAATGCTAGGCAAGACTAAAATATTTTGTGAACAGAACTCAAATTTTTTCAAAGCATTTCTCTGAGTAATGTATCATTGTCACTACTAAAAGAACTTGCCATTCATTCCATTTATAGAACATTATTGAAATATTAAAATGGCAGGTTACTGGGCATAGGGAAGTAATGGAGTGTCAAAATTGAGTGGATTATAGAAAGGCTGATCAAAGAAAACTTGTGGCCATGAAAATTCTCTGCCTTGACTGTGTCACAGCAGCCTTCTGGTCAGGTGTCCAGTGTTGAATTTACAGACTGTTAGATCTTAAGGAAAATATGTAAAGGAGACAGAGGTCTGTGAATTATTAAAACTTAAAACTGTTTATGAATCTGCAGTTATTCAAGATCTTAGAGAATAAGATTGTGAGGAGAAACATGACACCTTTTATCACTATTAGAAAATATTATTACAAAAGACTAGATAGTTCTTCAAAGGTAACTCCTTTAGGAACTTTGTAGCTGTTTTGGGGTCTGGCAATGTATTAAGAGCTTTAAGACCATAGATGATCATTATGGTGACAGCAGAGTCACTGCTTGATTCCTGTTTGATACTGTGCACTCCAAGTTCAGCATATCACTATTTCAAAACTGCGGAGACTTCTGAGTACTCCTTAGGAATGTAATGCAACTCCCTGAAGCCCTAAAGTGATGTGAAGTAAACAGGAAGCCATAGTCAGTACAATTTGATGATGCAGAATCTGGACTCAGACAACAAACCAGGGTTCACATCTCAGCTCCACCTCCTCTTGTTTGTGTGATCTTTGGGAAATCAATTATTGTTTTGGACTTTATTTCTTACATGTAGTATGAGATCAGAGAAGTCAGTTTTGTCTCTATGATAGGACTGTTATTAAGAATAAATGAGACATTGAAAGTACTTCATAAGTGCTCTGCAGATGCCAAAGTTGCTTCTCTATTACTGGATGCCTACATATAGTGATGCACAGGAACCAAGAGATAGATTTCATTTTGCTTTCAACAACTGATTTTTAGAAAGCCTCTTAGCCTTTTATGACTTGGTCTCCTTCTGCAGAATCTCAGTATGTCTGAGTAGATGACAGGTCAACAATCTTCCATTTTCCAATTTCCTGGATAATGAGGTGAACATTTAAGAGGCAATAAAAGCATGGATGAAATCACAGGCTAGAGTCTCCCAGTCCTCAATTTAAATTTTACCTCTGCCTCAGTTCTGAGGCATGCATTGCTCACTGCCCTTTCATGCTTTGTTCCCTCTGCTTTTCTACAAGAATGGGGTTTGTTCTGAACAGCATGTGCAAATCACAATTACTACTACTTTTCTGCTTCTTTTGTTAATACTACTGCTACTCTACACAAACTACTGCCCAAGAGGAAAATCTACCAGTGTCCCCACCCTCTGCCTGTCTTGTGTTTCTCCAGGAAAAATTTTATTGGAGTATATCACTGATTGGTTTACATCTTGGTTGAGATTCTTTTCCAGTTCTATGGAAAGAGTTGAGCAGTTGCAGACGTGACTATGGAGCCTGCAAAACCTAATTCTTTGCTATCTGGTTTTTTGAGTAATATGTTTGCTGACCCCTAATATAAGAAAATTAAAACAGCTCTGTCCTTGAGCTTCCTGTTTTCCCTCCCACCTGTGAGGATTATATGGCCTGTGTTTCCCTTCTTCCTTTTCCTGCTGGGTTGTATCTAGCTGTTTATACATGGTATTGGCATCAGATCTGCCATTTTGCTGCCACCATTATTCTTCCCCTTTCCACCATTTTACAACCTATATTGGTAGCCCACAGACTTCCTGGTCAACCACTGATCAGATTGTTATTAACCCACAAAATTCTACTACCTAAGAATAGCTCCATTGCTATTCTCTCTCTCTCACACTTGTGTGCAGACTCTGCCTGTCTGCTTAATAAATTCTCTCATGTGATTTTCTACATCAGTACTGGTTTCTGGGTGCTTTCATTTGTGTCATGATTTGGATGGGCTCTTCTACTGTTACTTAGGTGAGTGGAATCCCATCTGTTGCCCCAGGCCCTCTGATGCTGGTCTCACCTTTCATTCAACCTGATGCTTGGTTGCACATCCACCACCAGCTTCAGATTGGTACGTTTCCTATAGCACACTCCTATGCTGACCTGAGATGTGACTGTTGGTTATCTAGTGCCCTCGAGACAATTGAGGAGTGGGGGTTCCCCCAGCCTCGACTTTTACAATTATGATTGGCTTCCTAAGTTGACCTTATCTGATAGGTGGATCCCCAATGTTTATGGTGAAGATTCCTTCTCTGTGTTGAGACTCCTCTTTACTTCTCCTCTCAAAATTTCTGCCAACAGATACTTAACCCCCTTGCCTTTTGCCTGGCACACACTGACAGGGGTGACAACTTCCATCATTGTGCTGCCTCCTCATCTTTAGTCAACTAGTCTGTGACCTTGGGATGACTTAGATGCTGACATGACTATTTATCAGTCTCCACCATGGGATCTGGGTCCTACATTCTGGCAGACTCACCCCTGGGGTGTCTACTAGATAATATTAAACCTCTTCACCTGGCCTATAGTCACCAAAACTTATTCACTTGTGTAGTGATATTTGGCCACAGTATCCTTCAGATAATCAATCAAAATGGCCACTTAATGACATACAAATTCTGTGAGTCTTTGTTCTTCCTTGAAATCTGAACACCTTCTTTAGGCTTCTTCTTCCTAATCCCTCCTCTTCTCTGACTTTGAACCAGCTAATGATCCACCCCCATACTGATCTCCTGCAGCAGAAGTCCCTCTGGTCCCTGCTACTCTTTTCTCCTTTGTTCATCTCTGTTTTGACTTCTGCTCTTTCCACCCACTCCTCCTGTCATGAAGTCTCAAACACATGTTCTAGTTCCCCTATGGGAGGTGGCTGATGTGGAGGAAGTGATCAGAGTTCATATTCTTTTCTCACTCTCTGATCTTTCCCAGGTGGACAAGTGGCTAGGCTTCTTCACCTCCAACTCTGCACACTTCAAGAAGAAATTTTAGTATCTTACCTACTCTTATAATGTTAGATTTAAAAGACTCCTCTTTCTGTATACCCTAAACTCTCAAACGGAACCAAATAGTGGATCTTAATTTACCTAAAAAAAATTTGCCTCAAGGATTTAGCAATAGCCCACACCTGTTCAGCCAAACCCAAGCTAAGAACTTAACAAGGGTTAATAATCCCAAGGCAGCGATTTCTCTTGCAATGAAATGTAAGCTAGCAGACTCAGCTAGGGACCAATCTGAGAGTAAGGAAAAATAAATTGTCCGTTTTAAACTTCTGGGCTGAAACACAGAAAAATGATTTTAAGATTCTTTTTGTCTCCATCTCCCTGTTTTTCACTCTCTTCCTCTCCTCCCATTTCTACCTGTCTTGCTCTTCATTTCATACTATAATTAATGGTCATTAATATTTTTTCTTCTACAACTCTTGTTTTTGTTTAAATGGTATATTTTGAGCTCATAATTTTGATCTTACTTACCTAGATTAATGTTTTTCTTATCAGTTCTATTTTTTATTTGACTCTAAAGTTTGTTTGTAAAACATCTATAATATTTCATGGAGATTCACCTACAAAATACTACAAGACCTTTTCTTTTGTTATGTGTATATTGTTTTGTCTGATATTGTCTTGTCTGTCTATATATGTGCATCAAAATATCACATACATGTCAAAATTGACACAAATAAGAAGTAATCATGAAATTAAAATTTAGAAAATTGATCCAAATACCTTTAGTTCACATTATTTTAAAAGATTTAATTTAAATTGGGTAAAAATGAAGGTAAGATATCTTTAAAATTATTTAACTCACAAGTCTGTCTAAGTGATCAAACTAGTAAAAATGTTGATGTCAAACTAATAAAATGTCTAACCCATTGTCTCTAGGACTTTTTTCCAACAGAAAAGAGATGGCAAATATTGTTCAATACACTTGTATGATATTTGATTTTTTTTGCAGTAAAATATGTATATTTGACATGTATTGGATTACTCCAATGTGTTTGTTAGAGATATCCGATTAATTTACACAGTTAAAATGCTAACTTAAATAACATCTAGTACTCTTAACTCCTTAAATTACATGGGGTAACATGGTAAATAGAAAGGGTTTATAATTTCTTTGTATCATCATTAAAACAAGGTTACTAGGAGTTAAGTCCTAAGAGGTACTATTCTATATACAAAAGGGAACCAAAGCTTCAACTGTGTTTCAATCAGAGTACTATAAATAACATAAAGTATTTTATCTTATTAAAATGGAGTAGTTTATCTAAATACAAAAAATTCATAAGAGTTGTTTCAAAATGTGAACAAAAAGTGATCAACAGATAGGAAAGAAATTAAAAGGTTTTAAGTATGGAAATATATTTAGTAGAAGGAAAAAGTGTTTCTGGGTAAGAAAGTCTCTGTGTGATGAAATACATGAGGGTCTAAGTAAGTGCTAAAGATTTCTGTGTGTAAGTAAAGGGCAAATTTCGACAAGTTTGTGTGAAATTAAGTTGGTTAGATATATGTGAGACAATCAGTTAAAGCTATTTAGGATTTTTCCCTAAGGTCAAATTTTAATGGGTTAATATAAACCAATGTTATATCTATATGTTGAAATGGCAAGGCTTTCTTAAAAACACTAATTTACTCTTAACATTTTGTCCATTAAGCTTTATTCCTTAGAACAATTAGTTTTAAAACTTAGGGTTTATACATTTATAGTTAAACAACAATTGTTGGTGTATTGTACTATGTTACAGAGTCTAAATTTTTCTTTAAAAGCTAAACTTGGTTAACATAAAAATATCAAGGTAATTGTGGAATGGCTACTCTTCTTTGAATATTAAGTGTGTTCATATCTTCCAGGTATACACATCTTTAAAACAGAAAATTTATCAAGCAGCTGTTTTCCAATCTAAACTTGTCTATAGTTGTAATTTTAAACTTATAAGAATTGTAAATTTTATTGGGAACTTATTTATATCATTTAATGTTCTATAATAGGGCCTATTATCATAGGGTATATGGAAAATTTATGTTATTTTTTACACTGAGATAAAAATAATTTAAATGTAAATGTATTTCTAAAACTTAGTGAGAGCTTGATTTATTTAAAGGTTAATATCATGAAACATGAAAATATAGAAAACACTTTGCAATACAAAAGGAGAGTTAAAAGCTCTCTCAGCCTCTCCATGATTTATATTTTGGATATAATATCATATTATGTTAAGTAACATTCATACAGACTATGGAAGAAACATATGTAAACTTTGTAAAATGATGTTTAAAGAGAAGGCAAAGAACAACTTCAGAAGTAGAACAGTTTATCTAAGATTTTTGAAGAGCCCCACCTTACCTGAGATAAGGTTCTACTTCCCACATTACTATGTATCAGAGCATTACTATGTATCAGAGTAGCTCCAAAATAAGCCAGACTTCAGTTCATTTAAATTATATTAAAATTATTGGTTTTTATTGTAGAATTACTGTGATCTGAAACAGGGAATATAATGGATACCTCACTCAAAATTCAAGATACCTATTGCACAAACTAAATATGTTTTTACTGTTGTTAATTCCAATTTGTATTTTCCTTGTAAACTCTGTAATTGTTGCCTGATTAATGTTTTCAAGAAATATTGCTTCAAAAACAAACAACCTAAATTAGAGATAATACACCATCACCTATAGGACAGATAAAATAGGCCCCAATTAAGTACAAGGGGGTAAATAGTTGTAAAATCATAAGCCATAAATTTAAAGCCCAGTACTCTTACTTTATGACTGGTTTGCTTGATATTTAAGATCAAACTTAGAGATTGACATTAAAATACAGGTGCCAAGAAACCAAGATTTGACTCTTGCCCTCTGAGTAGCCTGCATCCAAGGAAGGGGAAAACTTCTCTAAGGAGCTTTGTAACTCTGGACCACAAGACCTTCCAATCTGGGAGATTAATGAGACAACTAGAGGATGAAAAGATAATCAGTGCACTTGCTGCAAAGAGGATTGCCAACAAAAAAGGGAGACATCCCTGATGTTTCCAAAGAAAACCACCTCATCAAGGAGCTCCTACCATAGCAAATGGCACTAAAGGAGTTAATAAGCTGCTCTCAAGTTATCCAGGAGTGTTCCTTGTGAAAACTCAGCTGACCCTTAACAGCAGATAGGAACAAGGTCTGTTTGACCACCTTGATCTTTAATACCTAGAGAAACATTTAAAACCAAAATATAACCATTCCTGGGCATTTAAAAGAAGAAACAATAGTCAAATGTAATTTAAGATGCACACTTGTGTTAACCAATATAATAAGTAAGACTGGAGACTACAAAAGAGATTCTTAGGGTGCCTGATAACTATCAAGAGAAACTGCCAGAGTCAGAAATTTTTGGTTGTTTTAAGGCCTACAGATCTTTCTAAACAGGACCATGCCTGCTAAATTGCCTACAGAAGTTCCTACAAGATCATACATACAAGTTTATCAACCAATCAGTCAATTAACTGCTTCTCCTTCAAGACTACCAGCCACTGACAAACAATGATGATACCTGTGATTCACTGTTGACACCTCTGACTCCAAAAACTCTGTTTCCCCCTAAAGCCCTCCTTAAATTCCTTTTTACAGGAATGAGACTCTTCACCCCTCATTATCAGGAAGAAGCTACAGAGGAAAGACAATTGCCCCACCTCTGGTATCTATAAAAACAAAAATGTATGAATATTGGCATCAGATCTGCTATTTTCCTGCTACCATTATTCTGCCCCTCCACAACATTTTATAAACCTAGATCATTAGCCTGAGAACTTCCTAGTTAGTCATTGGTTCAGATTCTTAGCCCTCAAACTTTCTCATCAGTCAATGGTCAGATTGTTATTAGCCCATTAAATTCCACTACCTAAGAATACCTCCCCCACCATTCTCTCTCTTTCACCCTGTGGACAAGCACACTGCCTGTCCACTTAATAAAATCTCTTGGGTGAGTTCCCACATCAGGAGTGGCTTCTGGGTGCTTTCAGGTGGGATGATTAAAGATGTGTTAGACCTTATGGTATATGTAACAAACTGAATGAATCACAAAAGGAAACCAATATTTTTAAATCAGTAAATGTTCCATAGTTTATTTCTGTTTGTAAAACATTCTTGAAATTATAAATTCATAAAAATAAAAAAGGCTTAATTGTGGCCATGAGTAGTTGGGAGGGAAACTGGAGAAAATAGGTGTGGATCAGAGGTCAGCATGAAGGGTATTTGTGATGGAAATGGTCTATACCTGAACTATATCATCTTTAATGTCACAGTATGAACCCTGGGGGGGGTTGTATATAAAGTGAGCAGAGAATGTCTCTCTTTTTAGCACAACTACATATAAATCTACAATTGTTTAAGAAAAAATTACCCTAATTGCATAAATAAAACTTGAAATGATTGAACCATACTGAACTGATATACAAGTGATTATCATTCTAAAATTATCCAAATTTTCCTTAGAAGTCTGGTAAAGCAAGCATAAAATATGAAAAAGTGTAAACAATAATACAAGAAGTACTTCCGAGATAGTTCACAAAAAATGTCTTCCAGGAAATAAAACTGGTTGTATATCCACGTTATTCTCAGTAAATACTGTTTTCCTCTAGTTAATTTTACATTTCAATACTACATCACAGTGCACAATGTTCGCAAGAAAAATACATGCACATTTATTTTCTATAAATTAATGAAGTTGAAATTATGTGTTCCATTAGAAGTTCAGGAGGAAAACAATAAAATAATCTTGAAAAGATTTAACCCTTAATATTTTAATGGAGGTTGTAATGATACAGGAAACTATGAACAAAAAGGGTTTCTTTAATTACAGTGAATTGAAGAATAACTATGAATTATTTAATCCACAAATTCCATTTTAAAAATGACTCAATTCTTTTCTCACCGACTAAATCATTAGGCAAAATTCACAGAACATGAAATAAAAATTTTTTATAAGTAATTGAAGAGTTAACTCTAAGTAGAGCAATTTGTTTTCATGACCTAAAACATGAAATGAGGCATTTATGAAAGCATGAGGGAGAAAAATGACTCTACAACATAAGGTAAACTAACATTTTAAAATTAATTTTTATTGTAAACAACTGGGATACATGTTTTTTCTGTTTCTACATGAAGTAAACACATACCATTTGTGTTACCGTACATCTACACAGGGTAATTCTGTTAATTTTTCCTTTCCCCCACACCTCCCACCCCTCTTTTCCCTCTATACAGCCCCTCATTCCTCCATTCTAGCCCCCCTCCTACACCTCATTATGTGTCATCATCCGCTTATCAGCAAGATCATTCATCCTTTGGTTTTTTGAGATTGGCTTATCTCACTTAGCATGATATTCTCTAATATCATCCATTTGCCTGCAAATGCCATAATTTTTTCATTCTTTGTAGATGAGAAATATTCCATTGTATATATATACCACTGTTTCTTTATTCATTCATCAATTGAAGGACATCTAGGTTGATTCCACAATGTGGCTATTGTAAATTGAGCAGCTCTAAACATTGATATGGCTGTATCTCTGTAGTATGCTGATTGGGGTATAGTCCAGAGGTGGGATAGCTAGGTCAAATGGTGGTTCCATTCCAAGCTTTCTGAGAAATCTCCATACTGCTTTCCAGAGTAACTGTACTAAATTGCAACCCCACTAGCAATGTATGAGTGTACCTTTTTCCCCACATGCTCGCCAACACCTATTGTTGCTTGTATTCTTAATCACCATTCTAATTGGGGTGAGTTGGAATCTTAATGTAGTTTTCATTTCCATTTCTCTTATTACTAGAGTTGTAGACATTTTTTCATATATCTGTTGATTGTTGTAGATCTTCTGTGAAGTGTCTGTTCATATCCTTAGCCCATTTGTTGATTGGGTTATTTGCATTCTTGGTGTAAAGGTTTTAGATTTCTTTATATATATGGAAATTAGTGCTTTATCTGAAGTATGAGAGGCAAAGATTTTCTCCCACTCTGCAGGTTCTCTCTTCCAGGATTATCCAAGATGGCTGCTCTGGCTTCCAAATGTGTTGGCAAATGGGCAGTTGCAGCTCAGGGTGTGGAGGTGGTCCACTGGAGGTCCTGGAGGTGGGGTGCAGTTGGTCAGGCAGGGGTCTTGGAGGTTGTGTGTGTTTAGTGTGGTGGCAGGATCCTGGAGCCCAGGTGCAATCAGTCGGTCTGGGTTCTGAGTGATAGATTGCAGTCATTTGATCTGGATGTCCTGGTAGCAGGGAGCAGTCAGTCAATGTGAGTGCCAGGGAGGCAGGGTGTGATTGATCGGGCTGAGGGATCCTGGAGGTATCTTGACGGGGCTCAGTCCATCCAGCCCAGGTTCCCATGCATGGGGCCTGGCTGTTAACTCACACTGGCGACAGCCATGTGTAATGAAACCTTCAGGTACTGTCATAGTGAACTTCCAGACAATGGCAGGCAGCTGGCACTCCACTGGTCATCGGCCATCAGTTTGCTGACTGTTGTCAGACAATCAGGAGATGAACCTCAGGCAATGGGTGATGGATAGGTGTAAGGCAGGTGATGGACAGGCAAGAGGCAGGCAAATGGCAGATAATAGGTGCCCGGCGGTGAGCAATCTGCATTCAAAAAAGGCATTGATAAGCTGGCAGACTGCAGGTGATCACAGTAGACAAATGGCATAAACAACAGAGGATCGATAAGCAGCAAAAACTGCATCACCTAGAAACATATCCTCTGCTTGAAACCAGAGTTATGGAGCGACAATAAACACAGCCTCACTCTAGTCTGCCATCTTGGATCTCCGATAAACATTAATTTAAAAATTATTTTGTCAAGCTATCTGACCATAATTGAGTTCAGACCTTTAAAATGTTATCAAATGGAAATCACTGACTCACCTAAATCACCTTCACCCAACACAGAACAGAGCCAATGATGTCAAACCTAGAGTAAGCATTTTCTTAGTGTGGCAGTATTTCAGGATATGGGTTATGAATATACTACAGTTAATTTTTTTAAAGCAGCTAGCAGCAAAAGATGTTCACTCATGCATTTTCAAGATCCCCAACAAAGAGAAGTATTAATATTTTTTAAAGAGCAAACTTCTGTGAAAGAAGATGCTACCTAGCAGGCTTGGTTAATTTTCGGTGGGAAATTCAGATTTAGGTTGGAAAGCTCTTGCACAAGAGATTGCATCTCCATTTTCAAAAGGTCATTTGACTTCAGCAGATCCTTCTTCTCTATTTCACAACTCACCTCTGTTTTCTAAATAGAAGTTAACAGAGGGATAAATAGTGGACTGGCAAAATTTTGGACACTGAAAATTTTGCTCCAGGGATTACACAACACCCACTTGGGATTGGGAACCAGGCCTTGGGGGACAAGGAGGACAGGCCCCAGTGGAGAGGATTGAAAGGATGGGTTGCTGTGACTGGCACTTGATATTTGAAGTTCACTGAATGTCAGTCATCCTTAGATAACAAGTCTGCAGTGCTGAGACTCAGACACTAATCAACTCACCATTAATCAGAGTAATTGGATGGGTCTCTGGCATTCTTTGAGGAAGCAGAGGGACAAGGTCACAGCTTTAAAGGTTTCTCATGGCTTTGATTAAGGGAAAAAAAGCAGCAACACTGTGCACACTCACTAGGTCAATTTTCCTCTCATGGATGCCTCATGGAGTAAAGTCACACTGCATCCTCCAGACCTAGTGATGCTCCATCCTGACCCAGTGACTCTGAGGAAAAGGTGGGAACACAGAAGTTCATGCTCACCAAGTTCGTGATGTGCCCAGGAGCCCACCCAGGAACTCACCGCAGATGGAGAGTCCACCCAGCCTACACCCACTCTATGCCATTCAGGTGGCATCCTATGACCCCCACCTCCCTGTGACCCCCACCTCGTCCACCACGCCTGGTCCAAAAACAGGCCCATGCCCCTGGTGGCACCAGTTTCAAGCACACACCAAGTTTCCAAGTGTTCCCACAACAATAGAAGTTGAAGCACAAACAGAGCCAAACATCTGACACTGCCAGGAATGAATGTTGTACCCCACCCCCTCACACCAGCTTCCCAGGTGTTGGTGCTGGTTCATGGTTGGGAGGGTCCCCAAAGCCTTACCAGCCCCTAGTTCTGGGTGCACCCTGCTGCATCAAATCACAAGGGCCCTGCACCCCAGCACTGGAGTGGGCAGGGACACAGTGGCTGCCCTGCAGGAGGTTGTGTTGCCTTGCCACTCCTGGTGGCCACCACCATCCTGCCCCAACCCCAACCAGCGCTGAGAAGAAAGAGCACAGATTTGCTGTCACCTTCCCCTGGGCAGCAGTCATTGCTCCCCATTCAGGGTCTCTTCACACATGCTACCTGTGGGGAAGCAGATGGATCAAAGAGGTGGTTCTTGCCCAGACTCATCGCCTCCCAGCCTCCTGCAATTTTGCACTGATCTGGCAGCTTCCCATGCAGACTTGGACTCTAGGTACTTGGGGTGGACACTGCACACAGCTGCATCTCAGTATTCACTCAGGGAGGGGCTTATGGTTCTGACTTGAGTGGACAGGGTGCCAAGGTGCTGTGGGCCAGGTGGGACACATGCAGGTAAGGCAGGGGGAGGGATATTGTGAGTCTTGGTCTCAGAGCATGCGGGTTTACCCCTGTATGTACCCAGGGAAGTGCCCTGCACACATCCAGGCTCAGTACTTGGTAGTGACACACCAAGTTGGTGTAACTGTTAATGAGAACTTAATGCAAATATTTTTTTTATTCCTAGAAACAAGAGACACCATGGGGCCCAACCCCACCTGTGGAGAGGAGTGACAGAGGATGGGAGAGCAATGACTGAGATTTGGTGTCTCTGATAACCTCATAACTGTGGCATGCACAGAGCCTGAAAAAGTTTCTGTGCAAGGGCACAGGATTCTTAGCAGCTGTGGCAATGCCTTTCATGAGCTGGCTTTGTGCAAGAGTCCTATTAGCTCTGACCTTGATCTCAGGCACACAGGTCCAGGAAAGGAAGGGATTCCTATGCTAGACAACCACAATATTTCACCAGTGCTGCTTCCCAGGTTCCTGCCTGCCTTATAGTAACATTTAACAATGGACTTTTTGAGAGCTACACAAAGCTCCTATCATTGCAATTTCCAACTGTGGATTGCAACTGCAGAAAAATTACATGGGATGTCCTAATTTCTATAACTTTCCTGAATATAAAGAATTGCATAGTCTTTAACCTGATAATGAGATATATATAAATAAAGATTGCTGGCATAACACTTTCAATCTGCATCTTCATCAGAGAGCAGAGTTCCACCTGATCCCAGTTTAATCTTCAAAGACTGTGTCTGTGAATCTTTATTTTCCAATCCCCCTTCACCCCTCAACAGACCAGAGAGTTTTGTTGCATCCACCCAAGTTCCCAGGAGTGGACATGACTTTGATAAACTTTGTTACAATTGCAAAAACCTGGTCATCTTCAAAAGGACTGTAAGATTAAAAAACTGGAGGGGGGCTGCAAAAACAACCCAATCAGAAATGTCCAATCTGTCACAAAGGCTTTCATTGGGCTAGTCAATTCAGATCTAAAACAGACATGTCAGAAAACCCAATTATTGGTCACCTCTGGACCCAAGGTAAAAGGAAGAGAAACCCTTCTCATCTGCAGATGCAGATGTCTCATTCACAGAAGTTTTCAAACAAAAGCTCCTTCCACAAATACTTTCATACTACTAGAGGGATTAGATTTGATTACTACTGAGGATGCTCAACTATATCTTCCTGAGAAAGTTTATAAAATTCTTACCCAAA
Source organism: Sciurus carolinensis (assembly GCF_902686445.1). Lineage (NCBI taxonomy): Eukaryota > Metazoa > Chordata > Mammalia > Rodentia > Sciuridae > Sciurus > Sciurus carolinensis. Next base: position 18,104,477 of record NC_062227.1, on the reverse strand, counting down.
CTCAAGGACCTCTACTGAAAGTTAACTTTGGTTTAATTTTGCCCCACTCTAACAGTGCTAAAGAAGAAAAATGTATAATTCCTGAAGTGAAAAATTCTGATTACACTGTTGTAATCTACATTCGAGTTTGGTCTCATATGCCTTTAATTCTCCCCAAAGGATTCTCTATAGCTCAATTAATTGTCATTCCTTATATTACTGCCCAACAACACCTAAATGAAAGAGGAAATACAGGATTTGGTTCCAGTATTACAGGAGCATGTATAACTTTTACTGAAAATAGATGAAAATTAACCTTTTGTTTAAATGAGCAGTCAATCACAGGGTTATTGGACACTAGTGCTGACACCAGTTATACCTGTCTCAATGTGGCCTTGTTCATGGCCCTTTCAGAGTGTCATCCCTTGGGGCATCAGAGGAAATAATAAACAGGTGTCTAAAATGTCTCTATGGTTGCAATTCTTCACTCCTTCCAACCCACAACAAGTTATTAATCACATTCAACCGTACAATATGACTATTCACTATCCTATAAGGGGCAAAGACATCTTACACAAGTTACAAATGTCTATTGCCTTTTTTACAGTTGTCTCTGTGAAATTGATCACCTTGCCATGAATGTGAAAGGTCACCACTCCTGTCTGGGTAGAAGAATGGCCATTGTCTAAGGAGAAGGTGGCAGCTGCAGAGACCCTCATTTAAGATCAGTTAAATTTGGGACAAGTTGAACCTTCTACCAGTCCATAGAATGCACCCATTTTTATCATAAAGAAGAAATCAGGGAAATGGAGATTATTACAAGATTTAAGAGAAATTAATAAATGTATACAACATATGGGCCCACTCAATGTGGATTGATTGCCTAATCCTAATTTAATTCCTCAAGATTTTTATTTATATTTAGTAGACTTAAAAGACTTTTTTTTAACTGTTTCTCTCTTTCCTGATGAATGAGAAAAAAAATCGCCCTCACCGTTCCTGTTTTCAATCATTATAACCTGCTGATAAATATCAGTGGTAAGTTCTTCCTCAAGGTATTTTCAGTAGACCCGTATTATATCAACATTTTGTGAATAAGTCTCTTCAGTGTTTCTGACAATTATTCCCACATTGGCCATTGTCTAAGGAGAAGGTGGCAGCTGCAGAGACTCTCATTTAAGATCAGTTAAATTTGGGACAAGTTGAACCTTCTACCAGTCCATATAAAAAATGATAAAAAATAATATTTTTTTCATTACATGGATGATATATTGATTTCTGGGCCAATACTCACAGAACATACTTTAAATAAATTACAACACATTCTAGTATAAACTGGTCTTTACATGGACACAGAAAAAATTCAATGACAATGCCCTATTAACTAAATAGGACATTAAATATGCCAATTTTATTCCATTCTTCATGTTGCAAAACTGACATTTTATTCCAAATGCTTCTTAGTTTATTTCAGCCACTTTTAAGACATTTTAATTGGGCTCCACCATATATTTCTTTAACTACTGATATGTTGTCACCTTTTTTTTTAGCTGTTGAAAAAACAACATAATCCCACCAGTTTTTTTGCAGTTAACTCCTTCACTCACTGCAGCTCTTCAGCATGTTAATGAGAAGTCATTTACAGTTTTTATAAACTCCCAACATTCAATGTTCTTTTATCTCTATAATCTTTACAGGAAAGCCTTATGCCTTTACTGCAGCTGTTGTCATTTATAATCAAATCTTGTATGTAATACAGTGATCATATTTGCCTCAATTTTCAGGAAAAAATGTTCTCTCTTATGCTGACATATATGTTCAATTGATCTTAGATAGTTAGCATATTTTATCTCTTACAGGTACAGATATTCATGTACTTTATCTTACTTATAGAAAGACTTTACATTTACAGTATTTAAAATTTTCTTCATATTCTCAAGCTGTCTAAACTAAATTTTTAGCCCCTATTGCTTTCCATGCACCTCAGGATGAGTGCCTTTCCTTCTGTCAAGTCTCTCATGCTCCTTCTATAATCTCCCCCTATCCATTTTCCAGTGGGATTACTGTCTATACTGATGGAGGAAAACAACAGGGTTTATTATCTATATTCACTGATAAAAAATGGACTGATTATCCCACATTACCTCAAGCTTCTTCTCAGTGAGCAGAATTAGCTGCAATTATTTTGGCTGTTTATATGTTTCCCACAACATTAAACATCTTTAAAGATTCTCAGTATATAGCCAAACTGATACCTCCTATTTTCTCTGCAATTTGGTCATCTTACTTGGACTCTAATTTATTATCCCTGCTTATTACTCTTCATTCTTTTTTATACAGCTCCAGTATTTCTTCCTCATATATGTAGCCATACTAAGATCTCTGGACAACTCACTGAAGGAAATGCTCAGTCTGATGCTGCTATAAAATCACTTTATCCTCTCTTTTCAAATGCCATGGTATCACACAATTTTTTTCATCAAAATGCTTGTTGTTTAATGAAAACCTTTTCTATTTCCTCTCAGCAGGCCCATTTCATCATTAATAATTGCTCTCATTTCCTTTTGTTTTCCTGCTTGGGAAAATGTAAACCCTTGAGGTTTACATTATAATTCCATTGGCAGATAAATATAACTCATTTTCCTTCTTTTCACTCCTATTTCTTTTTACATGTTACCACAGATACATCCCCAGGTCTTATATGGGCCAGTGCACATTGTTCAGAGAAGGTCTCAGCCTGTATCTCTCATGTGCTCCTTTGCACTGCCACCATAATCAAACCTCATCATTTAAAAACTGAGAATGCTCCTACTTATACTTCTAGTTCCTTTACTAAGTTTTGTAATCAATGGAATATAATTCTAACCTGTGGAATTCCTAACAATCCTACTTTATTTGAAAATGAACATCACACACTTTAAAGGTGCCTTTTAAAAGAAAACAAAAAAGGAAATATAGCCTTGCTCATGTTAATAATGCTCTCAATATTGCCTTGTTCACAACAAATGCTCTTAATGTATAGTATGAAGATAATGCACATTGTTTGTCCTCTGTCTTGGACAGGTACATTTCCCCTAAGGAACACCTACCAAAGATTTAGGTAAAATACCAAGTTCCACTAGATCCAATATGGCAGGACCTTGAACATTTAATTGCATTCAGAAGGGGATATACTCCTAGAGTTTCTGTCAGGATTTCTGCCAGATGTATGAGATCCATCAATCATCATGAGTTGGCATCAAGGATTTCTCAATATGATTCCCAAATTATATTTGACCTTGGATGAAGAGGACCCTAATTCAAAGCAGGAACATCCAATAAGAACAAGAGTTCCAAGAAACCATCAGTCCTCTAATCATCTAGTGACTTGGGGAAATATAAAGGTTTTAATAACATGTGCTCAACAACTGCTAGCCTGGATGAATTTAGAATATAACCCAGAAAATTTGGTTACAGTTCTGTTTGCCAAACTTACCCAGAATTCCACAATTATGCTGACTATTATTTTGCTATTTCTGTGTTATTGTATCCTCAGTGGTGCCCAAGTACGTAACAAAAATTGTTAATTCATTTGAAATTTGTATCATCAATCTATACTTGATAATATGGCAACTATTGATTATTTTTTGAAGTTACATCATAAGGGATGCCAGAATTTAATAATATGTGTTGTTTCTATTTAACTAATAATAGTAACCCCATTTAAAGGAAATTGGGTCATCTTAAGGACATTGTAAAGGAGTTGCAACAAGAGAATGGAAGATGGGATTTTTTCAGATTGGTTAACCTCATGGCTAACAAATTTTACATATGTCAAAGAATTTTTACTGTAGAATGTTTATTGATATTTGCCTTATTATGCTGTGCTTGTTTTTTGCAAATGTTTGACTTGCATTCTCCCTCTATCTTCTTTGAACAGAAGACAAGTCATGTCTATTCAAAAGACCATATAAAACAAAAAAGGGGAGTTGTAGGGATTTCAGATCAGTCAATATACAGAGGGGCAAAAGTCCTTTCAGTTGAGCAAATGCCTCAGGACACAACAGATGCTCCGAATGACTTACAAATGCTATGAAACTCCTCGATCCTTGAGGTCTGGAGACATTATCTTATTATAATAACCTTTGGTCCTAGTGGTCTCTGAGAAGTGAGCAAGTTATGTGATCTGGACATGAACAAAGATAACTGTACTACATAACATAGTGTAACTTGATATGACCCTGGAATAGATAATAAACTGAACTGGCTTTTCCACAAGAGCCAGTTCTTGCTCTTCACCATCCTGTGTGTTTGTCTCTTTATTAGTTCTTCCCTCAATCCATATGCCTGGACCCCAATTAATGTTTACACACCACCCTGCACAAATCTAAGCAGGAAAGGAAAAGTGGAGGAAACTGAGGCCTGATGACAGCAGTCAAGTGGAGCAGATGGATTAGGAACTACATCTGACCCTAGTCTCACCTTTGCCCCCTTCTCTCACTTCGATAGAAAGAAGAAAAGGGTTAAATGCAGCACAAAGGAGCCCTGTTTTTTGAGAACATATTGAGGGTCCCTAAGGGGCACTAGCTAACAGATCCCAGTAGTGCCCTTTCCAAGACCCTGGTGTCCTGAGAATATATGAATGTAACTGCACATGGGGAGAGGCTATTTTTATTTTCTATTGCAAGCAACATGGGTTTATTCAATTTAGCATGATTATATGCAAACCTAGGGGGAAAAATAAGCAATACCTACTAAGAATTGAGCACTCACTGTGGCCCATTATGTCACAGTAGCACCACCTTATCCATGATAACAGATGAATATCATTGATACAGATTAGAACATTGAGGCTTACAGAGTCAAAGTATTTTTCCCAAAGTCAGAGGCTCCACTCCTGTATTCTCCATCACTAACCATGTCTGCTTTCCTCAGAGATGTGGTGTGGAGAGATGTACCAGGGTAGAAGATTGGGGCTTGGAGGAATTGACTCTGTTTTTCAAATTGCAAAATTTGTGCAAATTACTGGCAGTTAGCAGAAATTTTTTAGGCAACTGGTTTGGAAATTGGAAAACCACATCAGTATAGGATAAGTTATAAGAGATCAATGACATCACTGCCATTAGAGAGAATGTTTGGAGACCCCACAGGGAAAATTTTATTTCACTATCATCCTGGGGAAGGAAAGTTCTATTATTGTCTCCATTCTTCATTAAAAGAAACAAAGTCAGGAAATTTTAAAATATGCAAACCAACTGTGTTGAAACCAGAACAAGAATCCAGATATCCAGTGTTCTGCTCTAAGACATTTCTCCCAACTGGCTATGTTGCCTTTTACAAAACCATAAGATTACTATCTTGACGAGTTCTTAGAGTACAGCTGTTATAAAAAGGAGAAAAGAAAAAAAAAGAAAATATTAGAGAAACCCCTTTATTATGCTGGGAAGAGGAGCCTGCCAGAGATGGACTTTTTCTACCCAAAAGACTATATGTTTCACCTTAATTTTTTTCTACTGAATATTGCTTCAAAAAGGAACATTTTATGTAAAATGAAATATATATATATATATTTCATGATTATAAAAAAAGTATTATGGGGTCTTTCTGACACTTATGAAAACTGCATTTTATTGATTTGGTGATATGTAAGTAATTCTGTAGCTTTTAAAAATTTGTATTATTGTGATTTTACTCATTCTATATATTCAATTCTGTTTTTAAAAAATTGATGATTCTGGCCTTCAAGACTCCTGATCCAACAGTGACCAGTCCTCAGGACCCTGCTCCAAATAGAATAAAATGTATACCCAAATCTCCATCATGTTGGCTTAGGACCAGACTTCCTACAAGACTCCCAGAGAGAAACAAATAAAATCAAGAATCAATAAATAGGATGGATTCAAACTATAAAACTCTTCCTCAGCAAAAACAAGAATGTGAAAAGAGACCCTAAGAAATGGGAGAAAATCTTTTCCACGGGCACTTCAGATAGAGGACTAATCTTCAAAATTTATGAAAAACTTAAAAATTTTTACAAGAAAACCACAAAGAGCTCAATCAATAATTGGGCTAAGAAACTGCACACTTCACAGAAGATAAACAGCTGATTAACAAGTATATGAAAAAAGTGTTCATCATCTCTAGTAATTAGAGAAATGCAAAGATTTTATTACTCCAATTAGAATGGCTATTGTAAAGAACACATGCAGTATGTGTTGGCATGAATGTGGGGAAAAAGGCACACTCATACATTGCTGGTGGAGTTGCAAATTGGTGCAGTTGCTCTGGAAAGCAGTATGGAGATTCCTCAGAAAATTTGGAATGGGCCCACTTTTTGACCCAGCTATCCCACTCCTCAGTATATGCCCCAAAGACTTAAGATCAGCAGCATACTACAGTGGCATTACCAGAGCAATGTTTACAGCTGCTCTATTCAAAATAGCTAGATTGTGGAAACCACATAGATGCCATTTAGTAGATTAATGAATAAACAAACTGTAATACATATGTATATATATATATATATATATATATATATATAGGAATATTACTTAGTTTTAAAAGAGAATAAAATGGCATTTGCAGTTAAAATGTTGGAATTGGAGAATATTATGTTAAGTAAAATAAACCAATCCCCCCTCCAAAAAAGGGTGAATATTTTCTCTGAAAATGGGATGATAGTGGGTTGGGGAAAGAGAGTTAACGGAGACAGACATCATTACCCTGTGTACATATATGATTCTATGAATGGTGTTAATCTACATTATGTACTACATAGAAATGAAAAGCTGTACCCGTTATTTACAATGAATAAAAATGCAGTCTGTAAAAATGAAAATTAAAACAAAACAAAAAAGTGAACATTCTAAACTTGTACATTTACCTTTAAAAATTGTGGACCATATGCCAGGCAGAGTTGTGCCTGCCTATAATCCCAGAGACTTGAAGGACTGAGACTGGAGGACAGCAAGTTCAAGACCAGCCTCAGCAACTAAATGAGTTCCTATGAAACCAAATTATATACTACCTCAAAGTTATAATAAAAGGAGCTGGAGATGTAGCTCAGTGGTTGACTACCCATCATTTCCATCCTCAGTATCAAAAAATATGAGGAATATATTCTAAAAGCTGAAGAGGTAGAGGACTGTTACTCCATATGCACTGATGCTTTTTTCTTTTAAAAGTGAGCTGTGGTTGTCTCCTACTTTCCAGAATAAGAAGTTGAGAATAATAACTTAAGTAGAGAGAAGATGGTTTGCAAACAAATGATAATGTGTAATTAGAATAATCACTAAACTCACTAATATTTTTCCACTTGTTACAATGTAGAGCCCAGGAATTCCTGTTGTAGCCCATGAACCATCTAATTCACCTGGAAGAACTGAATACACATTCTCTGGCTTGACCTGGACCTACTGAATCCAGTCTGTACTTTAGCAAGATATCCAAGTGATTCCTATGTAAGTTAAAATTTGACAGCCACTAAATAATCCCTTCATAAGTCTGGCAAACATCACTCTCCTGTGTCCTTTCTTCCTCTCTGTCTTCATTCCTCTTACGGCTTAGGAGATAAAAAGAAAATTTTTCTAAATAATAGATTTATACATTTATTTTTAAGAAAACACTGCAGCTTTCTAAAACATTAATAGAAACACCTATTTGTAAACTGATACATTCTGTTCCATCATTACAGTTGTGGAACACCTATAAAATCTTAAATTGTTCAACAAACATACCACTTGTGGTAACTTTGAGAGACTATGTGATTAGTATGTTCACAGATTTGAATACTTAGGACTTAATGGACTAAAAAAATCATCTTTATGAAAGACAAGAAAAATATTAATATTTATATAACTAGCTTTCCATCAATTAGAAAAATAGATTAATGACTTCTATAGAAATAAGCAAAGAAGGTGAACAAGCAACCCTCAAAAAATAAAAAGAGAAATAAATGTTTGAAAAAGGGACAAAGAAATTCAAAAATAAAAATGAAAGTCATAATGGACTTCCTTCATGGTATCACTGAATAGGATCCAAGTTCACCCAGAAGGGAAATGACAATCCCAACTTGACTCTGGCAAGTTCTTGACTTGCACAATAAAAAGGAATTTCAGGGTATATCAGAAGATGCATAAATATTTATTTAGAAAGACAAGGTGATTATATAGAAAAGTAAATAAGAGCTGAATATACACTCCAGGGGAGAAGGAGTGCAGGGACTTGAAACTGAGACTCATTTTAGAGGTAATTGACATATCTTTTTAAAAGAAATTTTGTAGATAGTGAACATGAGAAGTGACAAGGGGTAGCAGGGCAAGGGCATATCTATCTGTTGAGCTCAACACTTAATTATGGACCATGGCATCCATTACAGTTGTCTGCTCCTCTCAGGGTCTCTATGTTGATGTCATACAGTCAACATATAATGTGTAGAAAATACTAATGAGTCTCTAATGATATTTTCCCCTTCACTTTATTTAGTCTAAAGGAAACATTATGAAAACTAGCAATATATTTGAACATTAATTTGTTTCACAGTACTCTAAGATTCAAGTTCTTTTAAACAATTTATTTCTGGAGGAGAATAATCTTGGGGAGTAAACATGAGGGTGCTCATAGCAGCTTCTCAGATTTAAATTTGTTGTTTCTTTGTTGGTTTCTTTCTACCTATCCTTGTTTATTCTGCCTCTGTCTCATGGGGCATGGAATCATATTTTTCTGTTCTTATAAAAGTTCAAATGTGAATATATATTTTATAGTAAACTATTATAGTGTTTTTTTTAAAGCAGGTGGTGATGAATCTAATAAGTCACTTGTTACCTAACTCATTAAGAAATGTCCCTAATGGATTCTCAATAGGTTCTCTGAGAAAAATAATCCCCAAAATCATTAGAAGGCAAGTTAAAACATGAATGTGTCCACAAGGGAATATTGTGCATTTTTCATGTGCAAACAAAAGTCCCCATTCCCCATCCTGGGGTGGGGGTGTTACTTATACCTGGACCTGTAAGCTTCTCCTGATGAGACCTCTCCCCTCTGGATACTTCAGTGTTTCACTCTCAGATCCATGCCAATATCTAATTCCAAACTTACCATCAGCACAACACTAAACTGCTGAACAGAAACTGTAGGAGTATAACCAACAGGCTATGGTTTAGTAGGTCCTCCAGGTGATTCCATAGCAATTCGAGTTTGATCACCAATGGTGGAAATAAAGTGCTTTCATTCTAAATTGTTAGGAAGTGATTATCAGACACTTTTTTCCAATCCTGATGCCAGGCAAGAGAGAAACAAATACAGTAATTTTATCACAAACAATAATACTTCCTGGACATATGAGGAGGAATCTTCAGCCTTGAGGAACTAGAAAAAAATATTCCAAGAAAATAATGTCTAAAATGATACCTATTGAATAAATAAGAGGAAATAAATAGCCAGGACAAAGGGTGTCCCTGGTGAAGGGAATGCCACATTCAAAGCGAAGTTTGAATTTTAACATAAAAAACAGAGTACCATGAAGGCTTTTAAACAGGGGATTACCCCATACAAAACATCTTTAGAAGTGCATTCAGACAATGCATTGGGTTGTGGCTAGGCATGAGTGGAAACCAAAAGAGGTACTAGAAGATGATTGCTGCAGTTTAATTAAGAAATTACAGTGACATCTTGGATAGCAGAGAAGCAGCACCTGAAGGAGCTGTTTAGGAGATAGGACGTGCATGATTTGGATCTGCAATGTTCTGCAAAACCTCCCAAAGTTCCCTGGTACAACAATATTCAGAGGGAGGCTTTTCAGGAAGTGGTTGGATTATGAGGACTGTAATCTCACCAATGGATTAATAAAAGATGATCTGGGGATGTGCCTTAATGTTTAATCATCCCTGGGTTCATTTCCTTGTTCAAAAAAATAATTCATGATGAATTTAGATAAATTTTTGTATAGAAAATGAAAAGGAGAAGGTAAATATGAAATGTACATACTATAAACTTTAATTCTATACACATGAAAAATAAAAATATTGATGTAATAAATATACACAAGAGTTGCATAAGGTCATTAATTTTCTAAAATATTTCAAATTATTATGCATTCTTTCCTTGGTTTATTTATTCTCATAAATCATAAATAAGAACTCAAAACTATTATAAAAAAACAAAGAAATAGCTTTCCACTCTAGCAAGACTAAGCCTCTTCTGTTACAGCATTTACAATTAAGTTGGGGTTTCAGCGGCATCAGTAGATAGATACACATGCAAAAGTTAGTTATTAATTCTCTTTGAAATATTTTCCCATTGAGGAAATGAGGCTTAATAGAATTAGCCAAGGTAATTTTTAGAAGGTGGTAAGTAGGTTGCTTTCAACTTAAGGATGTAGTTGTTTTTATTATTATTATTATTACTATAATTACAGGTACTCTGTAGGAAATGCTCTATGTGATCTCAAAACTCAGTATTATAAAACATGATTACAAATAAGTAAATCTTTCAAATATAATGCCTTCTGAAGCCAAGGAAGCATAGAAAACATCATCCTTAGGAATGATAGATGTAATGGACTGAAAAGTTATTTTCTAAAAAACATCATTTATATTCTTGGCTAAATATATTATATTGTTCTTTGTCCAATTAGCCTGGCCCAACTATTTCCTACATTCACTAATAGCAATATATGGTTGCAAGGCAATTTTTTGCTCTAAATTTTACTTTTTTATGTTATCTTCAAAGTAAGAAGCACTCACATCATAGGCATATTTATTACTTGTAAAATTTTCTGTTTTCAGAAACTATGCCAATCACTATTAACAAACATTGTGTTTATATACCAAACAGAAACAGCCTGCCCTTGATTCCCAGAAAATCACTCTTATTGAGTGAATTTCTGTTTATACACACTGTGCAGAATGTTAGCATGTACAAGATTAAAAAGAGTGAAAACTTTATTAACCTTCTAAAGTAGGGATCAAGAGATCTTTGATTAATTTTTTTTAACTGGAGTAAAATGAGAAAAGTAACCAGTTTACATAGATAACTGATCTAAAATTGATCAACATTGATCCTCAAGATCTACATCTAAAGAAATTCTACTGAAAGACCTTTCCTTGGATATTTAAATGTGATGTGTTCTTTGTTGTATACTAAAATGGTGATATGATTTTGCCACAAATATTTGGTAAACTTGGAGTTTTTTAGAATTTGTAAAATTTATTAGCTTAAAACCCATTCTAAATATTCTCATTATATTTTACAGTTCACTAAAAAATACATTGATTTTACAATTTTGCACTCTTCAATGTAGCTGAATTTTTTGATGTATAATACTTTTGACGTGTTCATACATGTTTGTGTTTTTTTTAACCAATGGTTTGGTTCTTATGCATTTGTACATGTCCTCATCATTTTTCTTCTCATTTTTTCTTTTTCTTTTTTATGAAGGTTTAAATGGCTCTCAAGTGATTCAGTGCGAGAATTAGCTGATCCTTTTACTTTATGACACAAATGATCATTATATACCTCAATTATACCTTAGTTCATTGCTTGTAGTTGTATAGACAAATCACTTAACTACTTTATTATATGCACATATTCTCTTTAATTTCCCCAATAGATTTTAGTAGATAATTTGGAATAATTATTGTCTTGAATTAAACAAGTATTATCCAATATAATTTTCTGTACTTGTTTTCCCACTGCCTTCTTAGAAATCAATCCATCTCCCCACCACCAAAAAAAAAATAAATAATGAAATAAATACAGTTCTAATTTTTTCCATATATGTTGAATTAATCTTATGTAACTCAGTAATTGAGAAATTCAAGCATGTAGGAGGGATATTATATTTTTGTTTAGTTTGTCAATATACAGTTTCTGGTTTTCTATCCAAAAATTAATTTTGAGACATCTCTGATGGTGTTTCAATGCTATTTTTAGAATTTTATATTAGAATGTGTTCACATGAATTGAGTAACTTTCAATAGTGATACATGCATGATTTTTACCATATTATTCTCTGGCACATTGTCAAGCACTGCAATGACTTAAAAATCATTATCTTGTAGATTTAGTGTCTTGCAAATAAAATAGATTTCTTCAGAAAAGTAACCTATGTATAGGCATTCTTTAATTCCCAGTCAGGGCCTTTTCTACTGCATTTTCCATGTTAGATTCAGTTAACACTTATTATCCACCTCTCATGGTAGTTGATGCTGTTTTGATGCAGTTCTGTGATCTCATAATTGTCTGATTACTTTTCTCGATGGCACAGGGTGCAAATGCTATGATCATGTACTTCAGGAAAAACCTAGAACAGCAATTTGCTGCCGTGATTAAACCAGGGAATAGGTACAAAAAAATCTACTCTAGTTTCTGTACCAATGTCAACTGATGGATAATGTTCAGCAGATGGCACCAGAGACACTGCAAGAGAAGAATTCTGCTTCTGTTTATGTCACTGCTTGCAGGTGTCTCCAGCACCAGTCTCCTGCTCTGCACCACATTCCACAGCTTCTTATGCACACTCCCTCCTGAGCTTATAAGTCTGTAGAACACAAGTCCTGCTGAAAAACCTTCCATAAACATGTGCCCCTGCTACCAGAGAGGGTGACATTCTAGCAAATTCCATCAGCATGCTTTCTCTGCTGTCCAGTAGTCATAAACAAGCCCTCTCTGATGAGGCCTACATCTCAAACCTTGTGTGAGCTGTTTGCTTGGTTACTCAATCCCAGCCCTACAAGCACAGGGTACACTGGCATCAATTACTATTATTTTTTACAGCTCTCTTTACTTCATACTAGGAAACAGCCTGTGATAGTAATTCTTTACAGTAAACATTCTCTGTTCTCATTACTGTGTGACTTTTCTTTCCTCACTGGACCCAGAGTAGCAGAATCCTGAACACCACCAGAAAGACAGTGGTTGGAAATAAAATGATTTGAAAATGCAATATGAAGCTTGCTAAGTCAAAGCATTCATACTCCCCTGAATTTGACTTTAACTGCTACTTGCACAAATACTCCCTTCCTTTTGGAGAGAAAAAGGGAGTTTATCTTACTTTCTTGGAAAAATTTTAAACAATTATCAACAGGTATCCTCTGTTAAAATATCTTCTATTCTGATCTCAAAGAAGTCACATGCCAACAGTGACTAACAGTACTGAGCAAACAATTACCAAAACTGCCATCCTTATGTTCTTGACCTGGAAATTTACCCAACAGTCAAACTTTTAGAAAGGAGGATGCTTCAAGGATTTCAATTACTGCAAGCAACTTGAATACTTTTTACCTGAAGCACATGATCTTTCTGGTATCACTGTTTCTCCTCTATAGACCTCTACAATTGTTAAAACACATAGAAAGGGATTAAAAAATCTATTAACAAATTCCTTAAACTTAATCAAATAGGCATGATAGGCAGGCTAAATACAGAAATCCAAAAAGACAGGGAAATTCCTAAAAAAACAAAAAATTCAAGAGTTAAGATTAGTAAGGGTTATGTTTTCTTGTCAGTAATATTTCAAGTTGAAGAGAATAAGATAATCAAAAAGAATTCTGAGGGAAAAAATGTAATCCCAGGATTGTAGGAGCACAGGATGAAAAACAAATATATAAGCAGGCAATAAGGGATTCATTTAATTTGTTATATCACTTTTTCAGCAGAAAAAAACAATTTTGTAATAAAGTAACAGTAAATGACACTAAATAAACCACACATTTTTGTTACTGTGATAACATAACAAAATGAACACCATGGAACCTGTGCGAGGATACACTGGACTCATCAGCATAATCCACAATACTCTTCCTACCTTACAGTAAGCTGGTTAGCAACCATACTTCATCTGCAATCTTAATTTATCTTTTCCAAATGGTCACACGTTCACTTTTGGGGATTAGGACATGGACATATTGGGGGAAGGAAGTTGTATTGTTTACCTACCAGGCTACCTAAACTATTTGTTCTCTACTCTTGAGTGGAACACTGCTCTGCATGGGGAAACAAACATAATTCATCTTAAATAAGTACACTAACTGACAAAATTTATCCCTCTGTCCCCCATTTCTCATTCAGGATACAGGTGAAGAATTGAAGATCATGCAAGCATGGGTAGCAATAAACATGCTTTTATTATTGCTTAATGAAACCTGGAATTCATTTTTGCTCATACATAATGCATGGTCATACTCTTAAAATGGACTAAAGTCCTCTAACTGAAATAACAAGTACACCAGAGATAAATTGTACAAAAATATGAAAGCGCTGACTCTCAAGTTTACTTAAGCACCAATGTGAAACACAAAACTCATCATCATTTTGTATAATTGTCAAGTCGTGACAACATACTGTTCCCATTTTAAAAATTTTGCATTTCTGATATCTTGGAGCACTGTGAGAAATTGTTCCTAAACATAAACTTCAAGCTTGAAACTGCTTAGGGCTCATTCTAATTACTGAACTTACTTTTTGGATAGTGAAAAGATACCAAAAGGGTTTATTTAGTGTCTTTACAAAAATTCAGTACTGCATGAGTAAAGATCCTGTACAAGACAGTTGTCCACATATTTTCTTAGCTGTATGCAGGCACTAGGATATATGTAGCAGATTCAAAATTCTGAAAATATTAATGTATTGAGATTCCAATTTGCTTCAAAAGGAAACATCTTTTAAAAATAAGAAATCTCCCTGGAGGTAAGTGCTTTTTTTTGTATCACTTAAAATGAATGAGAAGTTATGCTAGACCAAACACACACACACACACACACACACACACACACACACACACACAATTATTTAGGAGCAGGACTAATTTTAATAATGTTTCCTATTAACAGAAGGCAACAAAGTGTTAGAAAACAAGCAGACACTGACCTTTACAAACTTTAAAATAGCAATAAGAAAAAGTTCCAAAAGCAAACATATTTACTGAGATCTGAATTCATAACATTTACCACACCACTGACCAAACACCTTTCTATTGACTTACTTAATTTTTTGAATCAAATTAAATAATAAACATATTCAAATTTAGTATTTTTACAATCAAGTACAATGAAGAGTAAAAGGACAGCTGGGCATGGTGGCACATGCCTGTATTACCAGTGACTCTGGAGGCTGACGAAGGAGGATCATAGTTCAAAGGTACCCTCAGCAAAAGTAAGGTGCTAGTAAGAAACCCAGTGATATCCTGCTTTTAAAAAATACAAAATAGGGCTGGGTATGTGGCTCAGTAATTAATTACCTCTGAGATCTATCCTCAGCATGACCCCCTCAAAAAAAATTTTGAAAGGAATGAATAGACAGGTAACTGGTGTTCAAATTGCAAAGATTAAAACCAACTAATCAAAGTCTTTCTATAGTACATTGGTTGTAATTCAAACAGTTCTTGCTGACTCAAAGTTACTATGAAGAACAGTAGCAATGATGGTATGTCAGGAACACCTCATGAGCTGGGGCTGAGTGGTAGAGCACTCATCTGGTGTGAGTGGCACCATGGGTTCAATCCCCGGCACCACCAAAAAAGAAAGGAACAGCTCAGAATTCATAGACACAGTATTAATACTCCAATGGTTAAAAATTCAAACTTTAGTCATTTCTCATTTCTTCTTTGTGTGGTCAGATGATTCAAAACTCCTACTTTTTTATTTATACTGTATGAAGTCTTATCTGGATCAGCCTCTTCTGGACTATGGAACAACTATTTTCCTTGTTGTTTGAGGTTCCTCCTCTTATTTTTTAACTCCTTCCACTCACTGTTTACAATACTGATAAATGAGGTATGACTGGTCCACACTGACCTCTGCTTAAATACATATGGCTGCTGTGTGAGGTGCCTCAGTTTCTGCTGCCAAGTAAGTAGTCTCATAATCTCTGAAAAAACAGCACACAAAATAGCATTGCCTTTATTATTGATTATTAAAGCAACTATAAAACAGTATAAAAAGCTTTGGGATATTTCCAGTACATTAATGCATTTAAATCTTCAAAAAATTTTATGTACACAGTATTATTTTCAATGGTGGAATTAAAAAAAAGATATTAAATTAACTTGCTCAAGCCTTTATAGCTACAAGGAACAAAACAAGTTGAGGTTTAGGTGCATCTCACACCAAACTCTATGTCCATAAGCACTGTAGATCACTGAGTATAATATAATCATTATTTTACAGAAAACATAAAAGATTCATAAAAATACAGTCATTTTGTGTCTGAGATCATGTATCCCATCATGTATAAAATGAGAATAATACTTACCTGCCTCTTTAAAAACATGAAAATGTTGTAACACCAAAGATATAAGGGTCTAAACATACTGCCTGGAAAATCCAGGAAGCATAACTGTTATGGTTTAGATATTAACTGTCCCCCCTAAAAGCTCATGTATGAATCATGCAAGGAAGTTTAGGGGTAAAATGACTGGGTTATGAGAACCTTAACTTGATCAGTGTGTCAGTCCCCTGATAGGGGCTAACTGGGTGGTACTGTAGGAAGGTAGGATATGTATGGCTAGAAGTGGGTCCCTGGCCATGACTTTGGGGTATATATCTTGTCTGCAGTGAGGGAAATGGTCTCTCTCTGCTTCCTGGTATAGGACCCTGGCTGCTTTCCTCCTCCATGTCCTTCTGCCATGAGGTTCTGCCTCACGTTGGGCCCACAGCAATAGAGTCAGCCATCAATGGACTGAGAACTCTGAAGATGGGAGTTCAAATAAACTTTTTCTCCTCTGAATTTGCTGTTTTCCACAAGCAAGAGCACAACAGCAGAAAAAGCTGACTAAAACAACTCATTAAGAAATATCAGGAGTTCTCCTGAAGCAATAGAGGCTATGTCATTTACATAGTATTCTAAATAAATGGTTCCTTCTGAGCTGTGTACCAGATGTCCAGATGTATGTGTATATAAATATATGACTTATGATAGTGGTATGACTGACATTCATTTTATTAAGTGCTATACAGATACAATAAAATCAGTGATGATGATAAGTCCCTGTCAAGAAAAAGCAAACTTACTGTTCATCATAAACAATGAGGTTGTTCAACTATTATAAATCCATGCTTATTCCTTCCCTTCTTTTCCTTGAAAGCCAAATCAATGGTATGGAAAGCATAATACATAAATAGATAATAGTATAGTAAAGTAGAGTATAATGCAATTATATATGAATATAGAATTTCCTATATCCATTTCTAGTTATCATTGGTTCATGAAAGAAGAAAGTTCAAACCACTCTATTCAAAGGGAAAAGTTGATCCTATTAAAATATTTTTAGAGTATTTAAAGAAAACTTCTCAGGATGGGATTCATATGCATTTTAACTCACTATATACCCTGTAGTCTTTTTCTTGAAACCAGATTTGCAGTTACTTCCTTTATGTGTTCCAAAATTTACTCTTATATTTGAGTATGAAGATGAAACAGGATTTTAAAATCCATTCTAGTTATCAAAAGACAAAGAATGAAAACATGAGAGTTCAGAGTAAAATGACTTTCAGGTATCACAAGAATAAAATAAGCAATCATTCTAAACATTGTAAACAAAAGAATGTTTTGTACTAGTCTTTTAAGCTATGACATTTATAAATATTTTCTTCTACTAACTTAAGATCTTGCTTTTGTTTTTTCCAGTATTGGAATTGAACTCAGGGCCTTGACCATTCTAAGCCAGACTTTATACCAGTTATACCCCCAAAGCTTAGTATTTTAATGATTGACTACCAAGATACAATGACACTTATCACAACAAAAGTTCTACACTATTTATCAACAGGCAGTTATAGAGATACACTGACTGATTCACCTGAGGTTTCCTTAAACAACAGTTTAAGCACCAAGTTGTCAGTCATTTATGTGCAGAATTTCCCTGACATGTTAAGTCAAGGCTTTTTCACAACTGGGTTACTAAAGTGCAAGTTGCTAGGCCTACAAAATTCAGTCAGTCATATTTTTCATAGTTCTATCACTAAATCTACTTGTTACTTGGCAGCAGGATTTTAAGCCAGTTTTGTTCATGTTGATGATTTTATTAAAACAGAATTAAAGGATATACCACCACTGGGTGGTAACATTGCTGATAATCTGTCTCTTCCTCAAACTTTAAAATCTTTCTACAGTGAATTCCTACTGCTATTGTAGGGGAAAAATCAAAAATCAAATAAATGACCTTA
Source organism: Sciurus carolinensis (assembly GCF_902686445.1). Classification (NCBI taxonomy): domain Eukaryota; kingdom Metazoa; phylum Chordata; class Mammalia; order Rodentia; family Sciuridae; genus Sciurus; species Sciurus carolinensis. Next base: position 18,086,358 of record NC_062227.1, on the reverse strand, counting down.
TATTTGGTACGTTTACAACATTTATTACAAATTAAGGGATCAAAAGAGAATCACAGTGGTTCATAAATGGGTAAGAACAAGACTTCTTTAAAAAATATCTAAGTCACACTGGATCAATTCTATACAGAACATAAATACCACTCTCAAAAGATGTAGCATAGTACATAAATACCTAAAAACTAATTTTTGAGGCCTATCAGAAAAACATTCAAATCCCCTATTACTATTTTGAAAAATACACAGTTTGAGAAAATGACAGTCAGACATAACCTAATCAACCATCTATCAGAAGCTAAGTAGCTATTACAGTTGACAAAACAATACTCTATTTATAGTATCCATTATCAGGAGTCAAAGAACTTAAGTTTACCTTTTGTCCCATCATCATTTTATATCAATTTTTTCAATAAGATTCTGACTTTCATCATTCCCACCAGTTATTTTCAAGAGAATTCTGAAATTCTTAAAACCAGGCAAACATATTTTTTTTATATTTAAATGGCTGAAAGGACATGCATCAAACTGAGAAACCATTACTCTGGCAATCCATAAGGAACAGACAAGGATGGGTAGCCCTACAGGAGAAATTTGATTAACTTCAATTATTTTAGTAGTTTATATCTCATCTTAAACATATAATTTTATATTTAAAAAGGTAATGACCATATAAAATTAAATATGTTGCATTGGATGCCATGACATTTTCTTCTAGATGATACTTGGGAATTTTAACTTATCCACAAACAGATATTCCATGTTAAATGCACTACTACAAGCTAAATTACTCAGGTTTTCATTGCCATAACAAAATGCCTTGGATAGGCTAACTATAAAGGAAAGAGCTTTATTTACCCCACAGTTTTGGATATTCAACTGCACAGCACTGGCATAAGTTCACTTATAGTGAAGGCTTTCTTGACTGCATCACATCATGGCAGATGGCAGTGGTGGTACCCATTTAGGAAAAGAAATTACATCCCAAAAACCAGGAATTCAAAGAATTGAGAGGGGTCAGGCTAAGGTTTTTATAATCACTCACTAATAAGAAAGCATTTCAAGAATTAACCCTTTATAGGCCTTACCAAGGGGTTACATGAAAACTAACTCAGTGTCTTTCTAGGGCAAATCCCTATATGTCATAAGAATCTCCATTACACCCCATGCCTTTAACATACTATCACCTCACAGATCTCCCCCAAGAGACCAAGCTTCTAACACATGGACAACTGCGGAGCAAACCATATCAAAACAATAACATAGGTCATAGTCTCACACACTATCTCCCAGGTCATTTTCATTTCAAAGTGCCGAACTTCTTAATTCATGGAGAGATGACCCTTGAGGGATAAGCAATTGACCATGGAAGCTGTTACCCATAACCACTGGCAGCTTTTCAATCAACAGATTCTAAGAAGTGTCTTTGCATGATTCCATATTTCTCTTCATTCAGGTCACTAATCATCAGGTCAGAAAGGAAACCAAAAGAGAGTTGGAGTAACACAGACATATGATCCCTATTACTCAGAGGCTGAAAAAGGAGATTGACAAGTTTAGGGCCACCCTGAGCAAATTAGCATGACCCTGTCTCAAAAATATGATTTAAAATCAGGGGGCTAGGAATGTAGCTCACTAGGATATCAATTAGCTTCAGCCCTTCTCTCTCTTTCTCTCTCTCACAATCACACACACATACAGCAAAGAGTAGTACTTCTGTATGATGAGCACTTTGAACTTGAGGTCACCAGCTAGCCTCAAAAACAAATTGTCTTTCTAAATTCAGTTCTTTCCCCTAATCCTTTTTTTATTCCCAAGGCAGGCCACAGATTCTAGAATTCCTCTTCCCCATGGTGGGTCATAGAAACAAAAGCTCCTCTCCCCAGGTCAGTCATAACAACCTAGATATTTTACTTTAACCTCCCTCTGCCATTCTGGGTTAAGACTGGTCATAAAGAAGTTCTCAGTCCCACCTTTTCTGATAGAAGACAGTAAAACCCTCAATCCAGAAGGGTTCTTACCCAATAATGTGGAAGGACTATAACAGAGACACAAATGACAAACCTGAACAAATAGGTTTTGCTCTTTCCCCCTTCAGTCTATTAAATCATGTCATATCTTTTTGTGTAGTCACACTTCTACACAGCTGTACTATTTTTAACTATAGAAGATTATGGTGTAAAGTCTATTTAAAATAATTTTAAAACATTAACAGTAGGCAGCTATATAGTCTTAAGATTTGGACTCTTTGAATAAATTTAAAAAATCATACATTTTCACCCCTACATAATTTTAGTTCAAACTTTATTCTCCCCTACAGGGAAGGATCACCTATTTTTAAAATTTTTATGATTTTCCTTCAGTGCAGTGCCTCAATAGCTATCATAGTAAAAAACAGAACCAACAAAAATGCCCATTAGTAGAAAATATTGTTAAAAAAACACACAATCTAAAACTGCAGTTCTATATAGCATACTTTGAGGCTGCAAGTATTTTTAAAATAATGGAGTGATTCTTTATATATTCATATTGAATTTAAGAGACATGAATTCAGGTTAAAAATGCAAGTAAAAATCTGCATTGTGCCTCATCTCTACTTACATGAAAAGAAAAGTAATTGACATTCACTTGTATGTATACAAAGTGATAGTTTCTATTAGATTATTTCAGAGATGAGTGACTACCTCCCAGTAGAAAAATTAGGGGATGAAGGAAGAGACATCTTCAAACTATATGTTTTCGTACCACTTAAAATTTGAACCATGTTACTATTTAATCTCTTATTTAAATCAATGAATAATTGAAATGTGCTTAAAACCTAAATGTAGTGTTTGTGATTACCTTTATAAAGTTGAGGGCAGGGAGAGTGACCAACTGATTAACCTCACAACCTCACTCTACAGTCATGCATTCCAAAAAGCAAACATGTCCCCCATCACTATCGCCAACCTATACTAAGATTATGATCCTTAACAATAATATATTTTAAATACCAAAGTAAGAATTAAGAATCTAAATTAACACAATATTGAATGCAAAGGCAAGTAAGAGAAAAAACTAACTTTTGCATGGTAGCCATTAACAATGATAGACAACCAAAATAAATCTAAAATTTTATATGAATTCTTCAGGAATCTAAAAGTAATGTATAATCTTTGTTGGACCTTCCTGATATCACCAAAAGGAATAAAACAGCACAGTAAATAGTTTTATTCCATCTTTCATATCTATATAAACACAAAAGAAATTGTGAAGTCAACTTACTAGAATATTGTAGTTCATTAGGAAGCTTGCTCAACTCAAGAACATGGAAAATACATCAAATGCAAACTGTTCTTTTAAGCATTTTTATATGTAATTCCAAGAAATCACATGCATAAACTCATTTTTAAATAAATAATTGATACTAATTACTCATCAATCTGAAAAACAAAGAACTCATACAGCAGTGCACAAAAAGAAAACCTGGTTGCTACAGACACAAAACTCCAACAAACTTGTGGTGGGGGATGAGTGTCAAGTAAGTAAAAGACAGAGAAAGGGAGACATCCAGCAGTTAAAGTCAAACACTACTTAAATGCCAATGACAGGGTTACTTTACCAGTAATCATTTTCCTACCCATTTATTCATATTTCCTGAGCATCTACTGAGACATACAGAAAAAATAAAACACTGTTTTTGTTTTCCAGAATCTTATACTCCAATTATAACTGTTAGAAACCTCAAAATGAAATTAAGACTAGAAATTATCAAAGATCAAGTAGCTATAGGAACAAAAACAGACTTTACGACTACACAGACAGGAAAGGGAGGAGTGTGGCATGACTATGTATGAGCTAACTTTTTACATGGAAGAAAGAGGTAAGAAAAATTCTAATAAATAACAATTCACAAAAAGCCAAAAAAGGAAAGTAAAACTTAAAGTTTACTTTCTTTTGAGGACATATGTGGAAACCTAAGTTTGATCACAAGAAGAACTAAATTTTGAGAGTGAACTGCGGTCACTTAATGCAGAAAAACAAACCTGAAAAACTGAAACTTCATTCCAGGGTTCATGAGTAGTCTTTAGGCAGAGGCACAGTGGTAAAGAACACAGACCTTCAAGGAAGAAAGGCTTAAAATTTAATTCTGAGTTCCTCTACCATTAGCAAATCTGTCAAGCTTATGAAGTATCCACCTGTTCAACAATAAAGTGGGGATCACAGCAAATTCCAACATAAATTATGATGACCAAAAGAGAATAAAGCACTCAGATAATGACTGACATTAATAAACAACAAATAATCGTTTCAGGATTTGTTCTGTCATGAGGCAGAGACTATGATGATCAAGGGCTCATGCAGGACTCTTTAATAGCAGTATACACAATGAATGGAATGACAAAATCCTAGGGAGTAGGAATTTCTCATTTGTATATGATGGCTGGAAGAATGGAAATAAGCAAGAAGAATGAGGAAGCACAATGCAATAAGATGGCAACAACATATTTTTTAGGAGAGAGTGAAAAATCCAAGGTGACCTTTTGAGTAACAACAAACCCCACCATCATATGTAACAATAATACACCAATAAAAATGCAGCATAAAAAATATGACCTTTTGATTTTAAGCTTGGATGACTAAGAAAATGTCAAGTTCATTAATATGATTGAGGAAATTAGAGAAAAGAGAATAAATTTGCAATGCTGCTAATTCAAAATAATATGACTGCCAGTCAGTGTTTATCAAGGAGAATATTAAAAAAAGAAAGGCAAGAAAATGAGACTAGTTGTGCAGAATAGAGAGCCTTGGCAAGTGGGAAAATGGGGACAGCTGAAACCATGGCGCTGTGAAATCACCAGAAGAGAAAACTCAACTCTAAAAAGAAAGATGAGAACCATACCCTAGGTAATAGGTAAAATTTGGCAGGAGAAAGAGCATGAACAAAGGCTCCAGGAGGACAATGTGGAGGTGCTGGCATCTAGAAGGCATGGAGAAGGTAGGACTTCACAGCTCTGCACATTCCACAGCTTTTCAATGCTCATTATCACTTCAGATTACAAAGTGAACTGACCTATTGTAATATGATTATTGCAGGATGCTTATAAAAGCTTGCAAGTTATAGAAGTGTTACTTATTCAAAGTCATTCCCCATTAGAACAGTGTTAATACATGATAATGATTTTAATTACCTATCTTTTCAGTATCTAGAAGCTCAAGGAACTCTAAATAAAGAAGGTCGTCCTGTTTCTTGACATCCATTGGCACATCTGATTCTACCGATTACTCCTCTTGGTAGAAACCACTTTCCCATTCTCTGAGAGCCAATTCTCAGGCTCTCCCCATTCTACCACACTTTCTGTTTTTTTTTTTTTTAATCTTAACTAAAACAGAACTATCAGGGAACAGTATCATTATGTCTTTGCACAATAGCTACTTAATACAAATTAGCTTTTAAATAAGAGTCTAGTACTGTGCATTGGGACTTAATAAATTTTGTGTTCACTTCTCTAAGAAAGAAAAAATTCCCAGTAGATTTTAAACTCTGGAGATCAACCCTGATGATTTAAAACAAAAATTCTTAGGACAAAAAATATTTGATTTGATTCAGACTACTCATGAATACATGTCTCCAAAAGGATATTGCAGTCACACTGCAAAATAAACTTTCAATTCCTTTCCATCAGCAATAAGATAGCTCTTAATTTTTGAAAATACACAAAAAAGCAATATTTCCCCAGGTTTATCCCCATCCAGAGCTAAAAGTCAGCAGTCTTAATATACTGTATAGAGATTTTGCTCTGCCTGAAACCACTATAAAACCCACTAAAAACCAAAATAAGCTAAGAGATAATCAGTAGCAGATATGCTACTTAGATATGACTAATTGCCATCATGAACTGCCAATAAAAGTTTAAATCTTTTACTGTCTAGGTTTCTTCTCAAATACATATTGGTCATACTATATTAACTTCAGTATTTTCCTTACTTTTTTATACTACACAATTGTCACATCTGCTAAAGACCTAAAACAAATTAAAGTACTATATCATGACACATCTTATTGATGCATTTTAAGATACTGTTAAAAGACCAAAAATTAAATAAGCAATTTCAAACTTTCTGTACTTTTTAGGGTCCTCTTTCTGTTCTTTTGAACATACTAGTGTATTATAAGTTCAACTGTATCCATTAAAATAATGCTTAATGATATTATCCAAGTTGTAAAAATTAAACAGCTGTGAAAGGTACAATTTTAAATTTACCATAACATAGAACGGTGACTAAAGCAACACAATCTCTCACCTTTTTGGTTAACAGCATAAAAACAATTTTAATATTTTAATAATACATTACCAGAAACTTTATATAAAAAGATACTATTTTAGTTTCTGGCTATTTATCATCTAGACAATTTTCAGTGCACATTATTATTTGCATCACTATTTTACCAAATTAAAGAAAAAAACTAAGATGAACAGTTCTGTAAGGCAATTTGTTTAAATTGTCACATCTGCTGAAAAGGAAAAGCAAGGAAAAGCAATTCAAGTTCTTGGATTAAGTACACATGGATATATGCAGATATCATTATTAATAAAGCAATGGAACCTTCAACAATTTAATCTCTCAAAGCCTATTATTAATCTACAGTATTGGGGAAATTCTACAGCTTTTGGTGTTATGGGAAATCTACTATTATCAAGAACAAGAACTAAAATGCTATGGGTGTTTGTGAATCTTTTCAAGCACAGTTCCCACATAAAATGCTACACAATTTAGCCTAAGATCTCAGACTACATGCTTAGATGCAGACTGCTTATGATTTTCTCAGTTCTGTTTCCCTTGAAATTTCAGAAAACTAGCACCAAGATAAAAACAACAGTACATCTTTAGAAGGCACAATATAGTGATTAAACCAGCTCTCTGTACACAAAATACAGAATTCAACAGGGATTTGTTTCCTGTCTTAATCATAAGTAGTATAGTAACATCCTTCCACTTCTGCTTAACTCCCTATGGTTACTTTTCAAAATATTTAAACCAGGTGCTTCTCCCACTCCACTCCCCAATAAAAGCTCTGGGCCACTGGTTTTCTGCTTTACCTTTCTTTCACAAATTGGCCACTTTATATTCAAGGAATTAAATGTTTTCATCTGACCATATGGTATATTTATTTAGAAAAAATGTAAACTCTTTAGTAACCATTTTTATGAAATAATTCAGCCACACACAAGCTAAACTTTAAGATTTATGTAAACACATTACTCAGCCTGTTTTATATAAAAGTATCACATCTGGCCTTGGACATTCTGAAGGTTCACCATGTTATGTTTCAAAATACTGGTCTTTTAAAAGCAACTGATAATTGAAAATTGGTAAACCATGTTCAGCAATAAAAAATAACTACACAATTGTGCAGCTTTTAAAGAGATGAGACATGTTAATAAAATTGAGGGATATTTGTGATGTATTATTGGCCAATAAAAGAATATACAATATATGAAAAAAATATATACTACACATGATAAAGAGACCCTGAATGACTATATACACTTCAAGTCTGGTTACCCATTAGAAAAGGAAATATCACAGGCTGGGGGGAAGGGGAGAGGCAGGTGATTCCTTTTTTGGCAGCTTCATTTTTTCTTAAAGAACAAATAGTAGTTTGAAATTAGGTAGAAAAAAATCTCTTCTTAAAAATGTACTCCTAAGGGCTGGGGAGATAGCTCACTCGGTAGAGTGCTTGTGTTGCAAGCACAAGTCCCTGAGTTCGATCCCCAGTACCAAAAAAATAAAATAAAATAAAAATGTACTCCTCCCTTCCCCAAATTCTTCTGAATTGTTCAAAACATAGTTATGATTTCTCAAAAATAAAAACAGGAAACAAGTAATAACTGAAAGGAAAATCATGAGTTCTACTCCTGGATCCTCCCTAGGATGGTGTTTAAAGCATCCCAAACAACAGGACAGGCATAGCACTGCCCACCAACAAAATTACACTCACTCACACAAGCAGAAAAAGGAATAAAATGTCAGTTCCTGCTCTCATGTCTTGAGTCCCTCTCCAGCCTCAGGCACCCAGAGCCCTAGGTAGTTTGGATTCTTTTCCTTCAAAACCAAAAGAGTGTGACTGGGAAGTGGTTCAGTGGTAGAATGCTTGCCTAGCATGTGTGAGGCCCTGGTTTGGATTCTCAGCATAGAAGTAAACTTGTTAATAAAACAAAGGTGCATCAACAACTAAAAACACATTAAAAACAAAACCAAACCCAAATGAGAAAGACACTGGGGGATCTGAAAAGGCTGGGCTGCAGGGGTCTGCCACAACAGTGTTGGGGGTCTCCAGTTAAAGCCAGACTTGGGGACAGGCAGTTAGTGTAGAAATAGGGGATTGGGTCAAATGAAAGAAATGGAGGTCATGAGAGCCATCTGCCTCTGGAAGTTGGAGACTGCCCCTGGGAGAATGGAATGTCAAGGATCTCCAAAGCACATTGATCACCAAATTTACCTGCCCTTATCAAGGACTTCAGGCAAGGAACTTCTAATTAATGTCCTGGGCCCTTGCCTGGCTGAATCACTTTGGCCCTCCCCCTGCCCCCTCCATTTCTGACTTTTTACATCTCACCTGCAAAACCAAGCCCTGTAAAGTAGGCAGGAAGGAGAGATAAGGGGGGAGAGAACTGGAGAACAAAAAGAGACCTTAACCTATAAAAGATGTAGGGTGTGCTCACTTCATGGGATTCTAGAACATCAGTCATGGCCCTCTTCTCCCTCCCAGGAGAAGTCTGTATTATTACATTTAAATAAAACCTGATTAATATTCTTCCCTTGATGTTCTTCTCTAATGTTCAAGCTTCGACATTTGAGGAAGCAGAACTCATCATGGATAAATGGTGTCATGGTCCCCACCCCAGACACCAGTCACAGGACCAGCCAAGCACTCAGAGCCTGGCCTTCACTCAGTCCCTGGCCTCCCTTTGTCCAACCCAGATTTGGGTGCAGCACCTGCCAATCACCTGGAGTCCTTGACCTCTCATCCAGCTTTGCCCAGTACCTGAGATCTCCCTGCCCCGATCCCCAACCTCCAGGCCCAGACACCTGGGGTCTGGCTGTAGCGCTCCTGCTGCCCCAGACACACCCATCTGAGAACTCCCAGGACAGTAGCCTTCCCTGAGGGCAGGGCAGTTGCCTCACCTGAAGACAGTGATTGGTCCAGCATGTGATCCAGGCATTGGGGCCCTGCCAGCTCTGAAGCAGACAGACACCAATGCTCCAGTGGACACAACACCAATGCCCCCACAGCACCAGGGCCCACAGAGTGTGCGGGCCTAGACCTGAACCAAGTGGCTGCCTCTCCCGCTCAGCACTGCCTGAGAGCTGGGCATGCTCAGAAAGCCACGGTGGCCTGGACACACCCCCACGTGGCTTCACTCACTGTTGACTCCAGGTCTAGAGCCCCAATCCACACAAGGCCTGCTCTGGGGCCCAGAGGCATCCACCGGAGGAGATCCCAGAGAGCAAAGCTCTTCCTTGTGCCCTCCTGCCCACATCAGGGCACAAGGGAGCATGCGGGAGCAGCACGGGCCAGAGTGAATCGCTGCAGATGTCTGGGGATGCAGGCGCCTCAACATTCCCACCATGCCCCAGGGACGGATCCTCCCAGTGCTGGGTGTTTTCACCGTGCTTTTCTGGGTCAGGGAGGATGCTTCAAAGGGGAACTTTCAAGAGGCTTTTTTGGAGGGTCCTTGCTGAAGGGTCTAAAGCGTTCAGGGCCTTCCCATAATGGGGTCATTTTAAAGTGTCCCTTTAGGGGAAAATTGCTGTGCTGTCCTCCAGGCTGGGCTCTCTTCCCCCTGGTGTGGCAGTGGTCGGCCCTTGGCCCTTGACCCTTTCCAGATGTGCATGCCTAAAATTTGCCTGCCCACCCCTGAACCATGTCCAGTCAGCAGGGGTCCATCAAGGACCCCCCTCCACACCACCAGCACCTCCTGGCCAGTGGGGGTCTACTCTACCCCTGCACTGCCCAGTCAGTGGGATCCATGTACAAGCCTCCTCCACCCCACATGGCGCTTGGCCAGCAGGGATCCATCTGGGAGCCCCCTCCTCTATGACCCCTGCCAATGTGCACTGGGTGCCCTAGGCCTTAGCTGGTGCAGTTGCTGGTCGGGCAGGGCCAGAGAGAGAGCTCTGCATTTTGCAGATCTATTTTTAGGGGGTGGGATGCAGGAAGTGGAAATCCTCACCGAGTACAGGGGGCACCACTAGCTGAACCATGCTGAATCCTGCCAAAAGAAAGCAGATCCACCTGGTAAACTATGTGGAGGATTACCTGGACTCCATCGAGTCTCTGCCTTTAGACCTACTGAAAAATGTCTTACTGATACAGGAGATGAATGTGAAATGCAAAAAAAAATCCTGAAAGATTTGAAAGAGCATTATGAGAAGTTGAAAAGAGAGGCAGATGTTACCCAAAATGCTGAGTGCTGCGCTGCATCCAGAGAGCCCTGATTTGGAGACAGGAGATGAACAGTGAGAAAATTCAGATCCCGAGTCTGATGGTAGAGCAAGCAGAAAGCTGGAACAGACAAAAGGATGGTAACATGGAACTCTTTGAGGCACCTAAAAAGATCAAGGATACCACTGGCAACAGCTGCAAAGTTGGCCAAGAGAAGGCAAAGAATGAGACAATTGCACTGGCAGAAAAGCCAAATTACAAGCTTGCCCTGCAGCTACTCAACAATGTGAATCAAGTGATGAATGTATCTAATAATAATCATGACCATGATGACATCACCTCAGGAACACCGAAGGAAAAAATAGCAAAGACCTCAAAGAGGAAACAAAGTAAAGACCTTGAAGAAGAAAAAGCACTCCACAGGCTCCATGGCCAAAACAGAGAAAAAAGCAAACCCTGCAAACCTCTCCAGTGGCTCAAATGAGCCTACATAGTATCTGTGAATCAGTTGGCCTATGGAGAAATGATACATTGTGAAAATAGCAAGTGCCCTGTCAGATGGTTTCACTTCTGCTTGGGACTCAATCCTAAACAAAGGGAAAGTGGCACTGTACCAAGTGTCAGGCCAGAAATGAGAAAATGATGGGCAAAGCTTTGCAGAATTTTTTTTAAAAAAGAAAGCCTATAAGAGGTTTGTGGGCATTCACTAGTAGAACAGAATTAGTCAGGTATGTGTTGTATTCCCACTTATGTAAAGGTGTGTGGATTGTCAAATGTATATTTTCAAGGAATGTTAGAAAACGTGCAGTTCCCTTCTTGGGGAGGGCAGTGATTCTCTCTAACTTTTATTTTCACTGGTACATGTGTAAGAAGACAGTGGGCTGTAGATCAACATTTTAGAAACTACAAATTACCTGTTCAAATTAAACACTTTAAAAAACTAGTGTCCACATGCTTTCCCAAAGTCCATCCCCCATGTTCATGGAAAGTGCTTCCTGAGCCTGTGTCGCTCCACATATGCCATGAGCCTCTCAACTTGAGTTTTTGAATATGAACCTTCAGATCCCTGAGACCTTGGTCTGACTGGGAGATGGAGCTAAGGACATAAGGGCTTGAACAGCCAACGAGTCACACTCAACAGACTGAAGATGCTGTGTGCTCTCAGAATGCTTAAGCATCCTGCAATCCATTACCTGAAGGAAAAACTGTTAAGGAGGAGAGGGAGAATGGCATGTTGATAAGGCAGCTAGCAAAGCACTGCCACTAATTATCCTCAATCGTAAATGCCTTACTCCTGCTTGTAAGATACCTAGAAAACAACACATTTTTTACAGTGGATTATAATTTACATAAAAGGTATCATGTCTCTCCTAACTACCCAATGTCACATAGTTCTGCTTTTCTGTGTGTGTCTTTCTTGGTGTATTCCCCTCAAAACCACTAGTCAGTTAGAGCATGATTGCATCCAACTTCCCGACTGTACTGATTTTCAGTCCTATTAAGAGTGATTGAAGACCAACCTTACAGGTTTCATAAGGTACAGTAGAATTAAAACACCCTCAATGCCCAGGTTACTGGTTTACATGGAAAATGATCAAGTACACAGTATTTAGAAAGGACACAAAAGCAAGGTCAAAGCTTCAAATCATAAAATAACTTAAGAACCAAGTTGCGGGTAAGGTGGCCAACCATTCAGCTCAACATCATTTTGAGTCTAAGGTATGAGTTCATACCCAGGACTCTGAACTATGCAAATCTCTACCCATCAGCCATCTGTAGTGTAGTTCTGGGCCACAATTTTGTAATCCCATCTCTGGGTCTCTTGCCTATGCCCAAAGCACTCCTAAGTAATGGACTTGCAAAACAATTTTACAAGATGAGTTTTATGCAATTTCAAGCAGAAATTTTAGCACATGAAAATATTTTACCACAAGCAAACTAAGTACAAAAAATAATCTAAGTTAAAAGCAGGGCTAAAGTCATTGAACATCTGTTTTGACTTGCCTTTCTTCATATATTATCTTTTTAAATTTATTTTTATTGAAAACAAATGGGATACATGTTGTTTCTATTTGTACATGAAGTAAAGGCATACCACTGTGTAATCATACATCTACACAGGGTAATGGTGTTTGATTCATTCTGTTATTTTTTCCTTCCCCCTACCACTCCCACTCCTCTTTTCCCTCTATACAGTCCCTCCTTCCTCCATTCTCAAGTCCCTCCCACACCATATTATGTATCATCATCCAATTATCAGCGAGATCATTTGTACTTTGGTTTTTTGAGATTGGCTTATCTCACTTAGCATGATATTCTCCAATTTTATCCATTTGCCTGCAAATGCCATAATTTTATTATACTTTATGGCTGAGTAATATTCCATTGTATATTCATAGCACAATTTCTTTATCCATTCATCAACTGAGGGGCATCTAGGTTGGTTCCACAATCTGGCTATTGTGAATTGAGCAGCTATGAACATTGATGTGACTGTATCTCTGTAGTATGCTGATTTTAAGTCCCTTGGGTATAGGCCGAGGAGTGGAATAGCTGGGTCAAGTGGTGGGTCCATTCCAAATTTTCTAAGAAATCTTCACACTGCTTTCCAGAGTGGTTACACTAATTTGCAACCCCACCAGCTACGTATGAGTGCACCTTTTTCCCCATATCCAACGCCTATTGTTGCTTGTATTCTTGAAAATTTCCATTCTAATTGGGGTGAGATGGAATCTTAGGGTAATTTTGTTTTGCATTTCTCTTATTACTAAAGATGGTGAACTTTTTTATTTGTTTGTTAATTGCTTGTAGATCTTCTTCTGTGAAGTGTCTGTTCATTTCCTTAGCCCATTTGTTGATTGTGTTATTTGTATTCTCGGTGTAGAGTTTTTGGAATTCTTTATATATTCTGGAAATTAGTGCTCTATCTGAAGTATGAGTGGCAAAGATTTTCTCCCACTCTGTAGGCTCTCCCTTTGCATTGCTGATAGTTTTCTTCACTGAGAGAAAGCTATCTAGTTTGAATCTATCCCAGTTTTTGATTCTTGCTTTTATTTCTTGTGCTATGGGAGTCCTGTTAAGGAAGTCTGATCCTAAACTGACATGTTGAAGATTTGGACCTACTTTTTCTTCTATAAGATGCAGGGTCTCTGGTGTGATTTCAAGGTGCTTGATCCATTCTGATTTGACTTTTGTGCAAGGTGAGAGATAGGGGTTTAGTTTCATTCTGCTGCATATGGATTTCCGTTTGTTCCAGAACCATATGTTGAAGAGGCTATCTTCTCTCCATTGCATATTTTTGGCATCTATGTCTAGTATGAGAAAATTGTACTTACTTGGGTTTGTGTCTGTGCCTTCTATTCTGTACCATTGATCTATTTGTCCATTTTTGTGCCAATACCATGCCTTTTTTGTTACTATTGCTTTGTAGTATATTTGAAGTTCTTGTATTGTGATACCCCCTCTTTCATTCTTCCTCCTAAGGATTGCCTTAGCTATTCTGGGTTTCTTATTCTTCCAGATGAATTTCATGATTGCTTGCTCTATTTCTGTAAGGTACATCATTGGGATTTTAATTGGAATTGCATTGAATCTGTAGAGCACTTTTGGTAGTGTGGGCATTTTGACAATATTAATTCTGCCTATCCAAGAACATGGGAGATCTTTCCATGTTCTAAGGTCTTCCTCAATTTCTTTCTTCAATGTTTTGTAGTTTTCTTTGTAGAGATCTTTTACCTCTTTGGTTAGATTGATTCCCAAGTATTTTATTATTTTTTTCTTGAGGATTTTGCAAATGGAGTTGTTTTCCTCATTTCCATTTCAGATGTTTCATGGCTTGCATATAAAAAAGATTTAGATTTATGCATGTTGATTTTATAAGCTGCTATTTTGCTGAATTTGTTGATTTGGTCTAGAAGTTTTCTGGAGGAATTTTTTGGATCCTCTAAATATAGAATCATGTCATCAGCAAATAGTGACAGCTTAAGTTCCTCTTTTCCTATTCATATCCCTTTAATTTCTTTAGTCTGTTAATTTCTCTGGCTAGAGTTTTGAGGACAATGTTGAACAGGATATCCCTGTCTTGTTCCAGTTTTCAAAGGGAATGCTTTCAGTTTTTCTCCATTAAGAATGATGCTGACTATGGGCTTAGCATAAATAGCCTTTACAATGTTCAGGTATGTTCCTACTATCGCTATTTTTCTAGTGTTTTGAGCATGAAGGGGTGTTGTATTTTGTCAAATGCTTTTTCTGCATCAATAACACATATGATTCTTATCCTTAAGTCTGTTGACATGATGGATTACATTTATTGATTTATGGATGTTAAACCATCCTTGCATTCCAAGGATGAACCCCACTTGATCGTGGTGCACAATTTTCTTAATATGCCTTGGGATATGGTTTCCCAATATTTTGTTAAGGATCTTTGCATTTATAGTCATCAAGGATATTAATCTATAATTTTCTTTCCTTGATGTGTCTTTGCCTGGTTTGGGTATAAGCTTCATAGAATGAGTTTGGTAGGGTAGCCTCCTTTTCTATTTTCTGGAATACTTTGACAAATATTGAAATTAGTTCTTCTTTGAAGTCTTCTAGAACTCGGGTGAGAATCCATCTGGTCCTGGGTTTTACTTGGATGGTAGGTTTTTAATGGCTTCTTTTATTTCATTGCTTGATATTGATCTGTTTAAATTGTGTATGTCCTCCTGGTTCAGCTTGGGAGGAGCATATGTCTCTAGAAATTTGTCAATGTCTTCGGTAGTTTCTATTTTATTTTAATACAGATTTTAGAAGGAGCTTCTCATTATGTTATGTAACTCAATGGTATCTGGCATGATGTTTTGTTTTTCATCACGAATTTTAGTAATTTGAGTTTTCTCTGTCCTTCTCTTTGTTAGTGTGCCTAAGGGTTTGTCTATTTTGTTTACTTATTCAAAGAACCAACTTTGTGTTTTGTCAATTTTTTGAATTGTATCTTTTGTTTCTATTTCATTGATTTCAGCTCTGATTTTAATTATTTCCTGTCTTCTACTACTTTTTCTGTTATTCTGTTCTTCTTTTTCTAGGGCTTTGAGCTGTAATGTTAGGTCATTTAGTTGTTGATTTTTCATTCTTTTCTGGAATGCGCTCCATGCAAAGAATTTTCCTGTTAGTACTGCTTTCATAGTGTCCCAGAGATTTTGATATGTTTTATCATCATTCTCATTGATCTCTAAGAATGTTTTTATCTCCTCCCTGATTTTTTCTGTTATCCATGCTTCATTCAAGAGCATATTATTTGGTCTACAGGTGTTGGAGTAATTTCTGTTTTTTATTTTGTCCTTGATTTCTACTCTCAGTCCATTATGATCTGATAGAACACAAGGCAGTATCTCTATTTTATGCATTTTCTAAGAGTTGCTTTTTGGTATAACATATGCTCTATTTTGAGAAATTTCCATGTGCTGCTGAGAAGAAAATGAATCTGCTTGTTGATGGATGGAATATTCTATATATGTCTATTATCTCTAGGTTATTGATTGTTTTACTGAGTTCTATGGTTTCTTTGGTTAGTTTTTGTTTGGATGATCTACCTAATGGTGCCAGCAGTGTGTGACATTCACCCAGAATTATTGTGTTGTGGCCTAATTGATTCCTGAAATTGAGAAGGATTTGTTTGATGTACAGGGATGCACCATGGTTTGGGTCATAAATATTTACTATCATTTTGTTTTCCTGATTTATGGTTCCCTTAAGCAGTGTGAAATGTCCTTCCTTAGCCCTTTTGACTAACTTTGGCTTGACATCCGCTTTATCTGATATAAGGATGGAAATCCCCGCATTTTTACTGAGTCCATGTGTGTGGTGGTTTTTTTCCCATCCTTTCACCTTTAGTCTGTGGATTTTTTTGTCTATGGGATGAGTCTTGCAGGCAGCATATTGTTGGGTCTTTCTTTTTAATCCATTCTTCCAGTCTATGTCTTTTGATTGATGGGTTTAGAACATTAATGTTCAAGGTTATTTTGAGATTTGATTTTTATTCCCAGTCATTTGGGCTTATTTTTGGTTTTTAACTTAGCTTGGTTTTCTCTTTGAATGGTTTTTCTCTAAGGTATTTTCTCCCTTTGCTGACCTACATTACTGTTTTTCATTTCCTCCTCATGGAATATTTTGTTGAGAACATTGTGTAACATGGGCTTTCTATTTGTAAATTCTTTTAACTTTTGTTTATCATGGAAGGGTTTTATTTCATCTTCAAATCTGAAGGCTAGTTTTGCTGGGTATAGAATTCTCGGTTGGCAACCATGTTTGTTCAGAGTTTGAAATATGTTTTTCCAGGAACTTGTAGCTTTCAGAGTCTGGGTTGAAAAGTCTACTGCTATTCATATTGGTTTGCCCCTATATGTAATCTGATGCTTTTCTCTCACAGTCTTCAAAATCCTATCTTTATTTTGAATGTTTGGCATTTTCATTTTAATGTCCCTTGGTGTGGATCTGTTGTGATTTGGTGCATTTGGTGTTCTCTAAGCCTCTTATATTTGATTTTCCATTTCATTCTTCAGGTTTGGGAAATTTTCTGATATTATTCCATTGAACAGGTTATTCATTCTTTTGTTTGTATCTCTGTGACTTCCTTAATCCCAGTAATTCTTAAATTTGGTCTTTTCATGATGTCCCAAAGTTCTTGGAGATTCTGTTCATGATTTTTACCATCTTCTCTGTTTGGGCAACTTTATTTTCAAGATTAAATATTTTGTCTTCATTGTCTGAGGTTCTGTGATCCAAGTGGTCTAGTCCTTTGGTGATGCTTTCCATTGACATTTTTATTTGGTTTATTGTTTCCTTCATTTCAAGGATTTCTGTTTGTTTTTTTTTTTGTTTTTTTTTTGAGAATCTCTATCTCTTTGTTGAAATGATCTTTGCTTCTTGCAGTTGCTCTTTCAGGTTATTGATATTATCTTTCATTGCCTGCATTTGCTCTCTTATCTCATCCATTGCTTCACAAATCATCTTAATCATGTATAATCTGAAGTCCTTTTCTGACATTTTTTCTAACATACTGTCATTGGAATCTATTAATATAGAATCTAGATTTTTTTGGATCATTTTTCCCTTGTTTTTTCATGTTGTTCATGTATCTTCCCCTCTAGCAGTGCAGACCTGAGGTATTGCAGATTTCCCCCTATAGGCTTATAGTGGCCCTATAGGTTTCCTAACCTTTTCTTTAAGGGGAGATCAATATTAGCAGTGCCCAATTAAGACAGTATGCAATCCTACACCAAATAGACACTATGAGGACAATAACAAAATTGTCATAATAAACAGAATGAGTTCAAATATTATCTTCAGTATAACAAACAGATTTGCAATATGGTCTGTCATTTCTAATGAAGGACAAAGAGGATGCAGAGGGATGTAGGATGTAGCTGTTTATGGGATAAGAAAAGAATATACAGAAGTTCTAGATTATAGAAAGTGTGTGAGTGTAATCAAAAGAAATTGGATATTAGCATGCAAAAAGGGAGAAAGAGACTCTGAGGGAACAGGTAGACAAAAGGAAAAGAGAGGAAGGAAAGTAAAGAAATAAAAACTTAACATTTTTCATTAAGGAGAAAAAGGAAAATCTACAGTATAACAGTAATATAGTAATGAAACCTCCCAGTCTTCAGTAGCCTGATGCATGAGAGGTACCTGACACTGAGCTTCAAGTCTCCAGCAGGGGTCTCAGGATGAGATTTGCCCCACCTAAAGATCAGAGTTATGGCTTCCAGGATTATCCAAGATGTCTGCTCTGGCTTCCAAATGTGTTGTCAAATGGGGACCTGCAGCTCAGGATGTGGAGGTGATCAGCTGGAGGTCCTGGAGTCAGGGTGCGATTGGTCAGGCAGGGGTCCTGGAGATCGAGTGTGTTTGGTGTGATTGAGGATCCTGGAGGCCGAATGCAATCAGTCCGTCTGGGGTCCCGGTGATAGGATGCAGTCATTTGATATGGGGGTCGTGGTGGCAGGGAGCAGTCAGTCGATGTGAGGTCCCCCAAGGCAGGAAGTGATTGGTTTGGCTGAGGAATTCTGGAGACAGGGCTCAGTCAGTCTGGTCAGGGGTCCTATGGGGCCTGGCTATTCTCTCAAAATGGTGACAGCCACGTGTAATCAACCCTGCAGGTAGTGTGACAGAGAACTTCCAGGCAACATCAGGCAGCTAGCGCTCCACTGGTGGTCTGCAGTCAGTCTGCTGGCAGCTGTCTGACAATCTGGAGGTGAATCTCTTGTGGTGAGTGATGTGTAGGTGAAAGGCCCATGTGTTTTCTTTTTCCCTTCTGCTATAGCAATTTTTCAAAACTGTATTTCTACTGAATTAACATTAAATACAGTTTTTTTCTCTTTTTTGTGCTGTAACCCATGAGCTTTTGCATGGGAGGCATTCATTCTACCATCTGAGTTATATCTCCATCCTCTACTTCTTTTTTAATAAGACTACTAATATGTGCTTTGTTAATAAAATGTACCAAGTGTTATGAGAATAGTTGGACTATTCAAACTAACAGCTCTTTATCTTTCTGGGGTACACATACCTCAGTGGGCCACCCATCTTCACCCTCATTCCATTTCTAATTATGTCTCCATTTAACACTTTTAGCACATCATTAAATCCTTGTGTATGTGTATTGCTACTCTTTGTAACCCATAAAGAGTGGGTGCATTCGTAATGTGTCCCCTCTTTCTTCCTAAAGCCTGGTACAGGATTTGCTACAATATTAACATTTTACACCCATTGTTTGCTATAATATTAATACCCATTGTTGGATGGTAATTTAAATTGTTTTATCTTCTAGAATTAGAGATCTAGTTAGACTTTGATGTAGATGACCCATGGATAATGTATTCCTAGAGTTTTTCATCCATTGTTAGAGTAAGTATGGTCCTAGCCATAGAGGTAACACTTGCTCTAATTTTTCATACTGGGTGACTTCAATTTTTATTATTAAGCAGAAAATACTCCAAGTGTGGTATAACTCTTTGGCACTTGGTTGAGAGTACAGTGTAAGCAGAAGCCTTGTTATATCATAAAGACTTTTATTTAAATGTATAAGACATTCAGGCAATGTTTAATAAACTTACTGTGTTCAATATATAAACTGCTGTCATCATCCTTGGTGTTCACACCTCCTGCAGGCATGGCATTACCATTGCCATGTTTTCTTTACCATAAAGCAGCTAATACCTTCCTGACACCTTTTTTAAATTTTTTTTTTTTTTTTTTGCTGTGCTGGGGATTGAATCCAGGGCCTTGTGCTTACAAGGCAAGCACTATACAAAATATGCTATATCCCCAGCTTGTTATTTTATGTTTTTAATATTTAATAATTTCCTACCACCAGTGCTATGTAACAGGTTTCAATCACGGTTTGCCTGAGATAAAAGCAGGAGGATCCCCTGAGGTGAAAGTATCAGAGCCTATATCTTCCTGGTATTGGGCTGCTTTTGGGAGAACAGGTAGAGCAGAACAACTTGGAACTTCATAACTTCTTCACCCATATAATGTGTTCCTTGTGTTTCATGATCTTAGAACACACAGGGCATTTGAAGTGAGGGAGTTAGGACTGGAAGTAGCCTGAACATGCTACTACTGGTTTCTGATCCTAATCCATGGCCGTAATCACCTTTTTGCTTACACAACCAAGATCTGCTTCTCTCATATCCAGGTGACACTATGACATCACTGTGAGCAGAAAGGAATTGACTGGGCCCCATGCTTCTCAATTCTCAGTCTGAGCATGAATCAGTGGCTGAGGTTGTCTCACTGTGCAGGTCACATCCCCTGTGTCTCATGAGGTTGCCTGGACCTGTGCTGCCCACTTCCTGCATCACCTGTAGCTTCATTCTGACACCTGCTCAAGTATTCTGCCAGCTTTCACAAGTGGAAATTCTATCAGGAGAAACATTCCAGAAGCTCTCATGGAATTGATACATTTCCAATCCCGGTCTTAAAATATGTAGACAGATTCCTATGAGCCATTAATCACCAGGATGTATGAACCTAGCCCAAAGAGCCGCACCATTTCTTCAAAATTACTCCACTGTTCTAATAATATCTAGTGACAACGTGTTCATCATTTCACCCAATTTAATGGAATAGTGCCCAGGGAAATCCATTGGGTCAAGAACTGTTGACCAGAGAATTTCAAAGCTGAGTGTATAGAGACAGAAGATTTAAAGGGACTCAGTAGTAACAATATAGGCGGTGGGAATGAATGTTTGTTTCTGAAGAGCTAATAATCTGTTTTGGGGAGAAACAGACCACACAGGGTTAGTGCTTCTGAGCCTTCACCACACCCAGCAGGACAGGAAATCAACTTCAGAGGGTTGAGTACCAAAGTAGCTTGATTCCTGTTAATTTCTCCTCTTTTGTAAAATTTTTAATTTTATTTGTTCCAATTAGTTGTACATGACAGTCTCCTTCTTTTAATGCAGCTAAACTTAAATACATATTGACATCATGGTCAAGATCACTCAGGTTTGTTATGTTTCTATAAGCGAGTTGCTTTTTCCAATGGTATATTATATAAGAATGCTCTAGAATATATTAAACCTCTCTGAAAATCTCCACATATTCATGGCAGCACAAGAATGAAAGCAAAGGCACACAGAAGAATCACTCACAGCCTTCCCTCAGGGCCACTGTGGTCACGTGAACCTTTGGTGTCTGTCTGGTCCCATGGTGTGGATATAATATTAGGGATCAACAGTGGTCTGCCTTCTTTGTGAGTCGAATGATCACAAGTGCCAGTGGTCTCATGAACTGGGTGGGATGAAATCCAAGCAGGATTTCAGAACATTGTTTCATGAGTCTAAATGGAATAGTACAAGATGACTATCTACAGTCTATGTGTTTGTTCATGCTAATTATTGATAGTTCCTGCTCCATAATGACTTTTAAATGGGAAATTCATTTAGAATGTATTTATTTTAAATTCTTTCTCATCTTTCAATGTCTGGGCATAGCTCTTTCAAAAGGACATTGTCCCTTAACTTCCCACTGAGTTTTTTGCAAGACATGATAATCTGACAAACCATTTGCATCTCAGTCCATAAAGCCAGAAACCTCAGGAGAGAGACCATAACATATTCCCAGTCCAATGTCTACAGGTCAATGTCTGCAGAGAGGGCAGCAGGTGCACATCCAAGTGAAAAGGTCAAAAGACTTGGGGTTGATGTCCATGCACAGTGGGAGGAGAAAGGCATCCTCAGGTCAGAAAAGCATGTGGGAACACAAAAGGTGAGTGTCCTCTGTTTCTCCTATATTCCACCTAGTACAGCCACCTACACTGAACATCACACCAACTTTCCTGAACATGCTTTACTAACACTCTATGACTCCAAGCTTCTCTCCACCCAGCCACACTGACACCACACAGTGTCCATAACACAATGACACAGAGGCAACAAGTTCTGCCCTGAATTAGACCAGGAGGAGTCTTGTCCCCTCTCTGCTTCTAGAGCTGAGGAGCAGCAAGGGGACCTTTGGGAAGAGGACCTTTCTCTCCCTTGTAGAAAATCCTCCCAGTGACCTCAGAGCCTGGCTGCCCCTGAGACGTGTTCTCAGCAGGTGAGGAACCAGGAGGAGCAACTGTAGCAGCCCAGTCTCACACTTCTGACAGAGGAGGTTATTCTGAAAATCTTCCTATGTGAGCCACTCTAGTGGTGCAGACTCCCTTGGACAAGTGAGGTCCTTGGTAACCATGAAGGAGAGAAGCTGATAGGTAGAGGGGGAGGGATTGTGGTGTGTGAACATGGAGAGTTGGTTCTTCAAGTTTCAGGAGGCTGAGTGTGGGGCCGTCAGGCCAGGTTCTCCCCTATCCTGACCTGCCTTGTGTGGAAAGTGCTTGGCAGATGGGAATGAATAATATTTACTTCAAGAGATGATCCTGGATGAACCAGGTGGGCCCTGAATGCAGCTGAGTTTTTATCATAACAGAGAGGGAGGCCTAACACAGAAGAGGAAAGGCCATGTGAACATAGAGGCAGACACTGGGGGAATGTGGCACATCCAGGGAAACTGCAGCCTCCAGAAACTGGAGACACAGAAGGCAGAATCTGCCCATAGTCTGCATAGAAAGAAATTCTACTGCCAGTGGCCTGGACCTGACCCATGGATTGCAACCCAGCCATCTGTAACACCCCAATTGACTGTCTGCTGTTTTAAGTCAAGAGCCTTTTAATAACTTTTTACAACAGCCCTAAGTGACTAACAGAAACAGGGCTCAAAAACCCCAGACTGAAGGTGCTGAGGTCATTTGTAATCTAATTTGACTTCCCAATGCTACACATAAATGGATAGAAAGAGGTTTCTATGGTGGAAAAATGCACATTTTCCCCACAGTGTATGATACCAAGCAAAACTTCACTACCCCAAGTATGCAGAAGACAGGCAGGTGCACACCATTACATGGGACTGTGTCCAAATGGAAAAGACTTCATTGCAGGTTAATTAACATGGAGGCAGGAGAACAGATCACATCTTTATCTCCTCTTGGCCAGTCAAGAGGGACTTCTAAGTACTTTGGGGAGTTGATGATGTCTTGGGTGGTCTTGAATGAATGTAGTTGTATTTTTGAAAGTTTTCACTGCTGCTTTTCTGTATTATGATTTTATGGTCAGCAACCCAGCTCTTCATTTTAGTGTGAAGAGCTTCCAACTCTTCATCTAAGCTTCTGTTGGTTTGAGAATTTTAGTTTTACCCAGTTCGGGGCCATCCTTAGGTCAGACTTCTAGGTGCCTCCCAGGACATGTTCTATAAAATGTCACACATGACAGCGGGAAATGAAAAATTACTTTAAAATGCTAGTAGTAGGGGAAAAGGTTCAGCTACACTTTGATTGTATAATTAGGAGTCAGGGGCTTGTGGATGTTTGGTAGAGGCAAAGAAGAAAAAATACTTGGGGAGGTCAGTGCCCATGGCTGGCAGTTTCCAAAGTCTGAATTCTACCTCCTGTGGAGTCCTGGAGACAGGGCTTATTCCTATGATGATTTTACTCTTAAGAATGGTTCTCAGGTCCTTGAGAGATGCTTCTGAGTTACAATGGTTTATATTTGCAACCGAAGGCCTTAGTAAGTGCCCAGCAGGAAGCTTGACCTAGAGCAGGTCTTGGTTCCATATAACCAGGTAACACTGTAAATATTGACACTAAGAACTTTTAAAAATAAAAACTGACTGGGAATATCTTAAGTGGCATCTTTATTCCAAGATATTTAAGGCTGCATAAAACTGCCCTGGGCACTTTTCTCCAATAAGTGTATATATGTCATGGTCCATGGTATGGTCCACCTCAGGACAACCTTGGGATCCTTAGTGTTCCATTGACAGGTGAGGGGACATTCATAGGATGGGAATATGCCCACAGTCATATGGAAGGGAAGGGCAGAGAAGGGGCCTGACAGAGCTGTCCCCAGTCTGCTTTCTGAGATGGCCTGAGACCTTCAGCAGCCTCCTTGTGTAGTAGCAGCTTGGGTGAGATTGCTGCCTTAGTGGTGACAGGAGGAGGCACATGCCCTGAAAAAAGCTCAGCTACTTACAGAATGATATTTATCCAGACATGCCAGGCACCATGACCAGGGCAGTGTGAGAAAGCAAGAGTTGGAACCAGGCCTGGTTTCTGTTCCTGCCAGACTGGGATATGTTGGTCCTTAGGTAGGTCTTGCAGAGGATGAGACCCTCTCTTCTGGGACAGAAGGAGGAAAACTAGAGACAGGGTCAATTTTAGGAACCCAGTAGCCTCTAAGTCAGAAGAAGACCCTCAAACATGAACAACAAGCAAGTGCTCATTCCATGTGTAGTGATTCCGGTCAGAGGCAAAACACTTGAACATCATCCTGTGCAGGAAAACATCATGTCCATACACTGAGGATTAGCGTCCTCCATCCTCATGAGTCAGAGCAGCAGAAGAGGAAGGAGCCAGAATGGACCATGTCCATGGGGTTGGTTCTGAGGCTGCTCCTGCTCAGGGAGGGCCAGCATGCTGGATTAATCTGTGGCTGCCATGGGGAGTCATTTCACCCTGGTCTCAGTGGTTCAAACAGTAGAGATGTGTCTTTTCAATGTTCTGAAGATGGAAGGTTCAAGATCAAGGGCAGCAGATCTATTTAATGTTCCCTTATTTCTGTGTCCTTAGAGACTCCTCCTTAATGCCTGAGAGTGCTGGAGAGATCTCCCTAGAGAAAGAACTCCCTCGCCTTCTACTCAGAAGGATATTGCTCCTGTGAAATCAGCGTCACCTGGGTGACCTTGCTTAACCTACATTCCTTCCTGTAGACCACTTCTCCAAACACATCAACAATGGGATGGGGCATCAATATATGCATGGAAGTGGCATTATCAACACTTAAGAGGTGACCTTAGTGACCCATTAGAGGCAGGTGCAAAGGCAAGTCTGGGTTTCCAGTCTCAGAGCACTAACACAGAAAAGTTTTGCTGTACAACTCAGCTCCCTGGAGGCTTCTCCATATTCTCCTCAACACACAGACCCCTCCCCAACTCAAGTCTGCAGTTCACTCTGTAGTTAAGGGACAGTATCACTCTATTACTTATCTCCTATTTTTTTGCAAATTGTGGTCTCTTCTCCCACCTAATGGTGAACCTGTGTCATTGCATCTCACAGTGAGAGTCAGGCCTAAGGAAACTTCAGAGTTTCTTCTCTGTTCCTGATGCAGCTCATCCTATTGCATCTGTCACCAGAGGGATTCTGTAGAGAACACAAAATGATTACTCATGTGATCCAGACATCAAGTTGAGGACACAATATTAAGAGACAAGTCTATATTCAGGAAAGTTAATAGTCCTGTGACAGGGGTTGGGCACTGGGTTCTGTGTGAGATGCCACTGGAGTGGATTCACAAAGACTTCTGAGAGCATAATGGCAGGGGTGGCTGGAGCCCTGTTCTTCCAATCTAGCTCTGTCAATGTAGCCTAGTGCCTACCACTCCAGAAGTCTTCCAGAGCTGACTCTAGACCACAGCAACTACAATAGCTGGGGAAAGACTTGAGGGCACCAGGCCTGTGCCTAGCAACTGGAGAGGATTGTGTTCTGAGCTTCAGCACCAAGAATGAACTTGGGAATCTTTCAGACCAACACTGAACATCAGAACCTCCTGCCATGATAAAAAGATTTACATCTGGTCTATCACGCACAGGGTCACACATGGCCTTTGAGACAAAGCAGTCTATAGAACAAAGTACAAATGAAATGCTTATTGTAAAAGTCAATTTAGTCTATTTTTATGGAGTCACTGTGGCTAGCATGCACCACATGAGACAGCACAGTTCTAAAAGCAGTAGCAGCACAGTCACCGCAGCCATCAGAATACTAATTGACAGGAACACAGACTGCTGCATGACATGGCAACAGTAATGGACAGAGGCATGCCCTGCCTCGAGGCTGCCTTATTGAGGCTGATGTTGCCATCAGATCCACAGCCACTGAACCACAGGGATCCTGGGACTCAAATGGAAGCATGGTGAGCTCAGGTGATCCAGTGGTCTGTTGGACCCAGTTCAGGTACATTTCCCACCCATTTGCTACTATGGGAGTTGAGTGTCCCCACAGATCCATGAGTTGAAGGCTTGACCCTATGGTGGTGCCATTTGGAGGTGCTGTGGACCTTGGGGTAAGGGGACCTCATAGGAGGCCCTTAGGTCCTTGTTGCAATATCTCAAAGGGATCATGGTTACCCAAGGCTCTTATTATGCCTTGTCCTCTTTGTCTCCTTGTTCCTAAGGTAAATGGTAAAATTTTTCTCACACCCTCCCATGATGTGCTGTCCTTGCACAGGGTTCAAAACAAGAGGGACACATCACATTGGACAGGAACCTCCAGAATCTGAGCCAAACAAACCTTTCCTCCTTATAAGTTAATTTCTGTGGTGTTTCATTTTAGTAAGGTAAAATGAAGTGCAGCATAATAGGTGAAGCTCAGGGAGATGCAGCAGGCACTCTGGAGATGGAAACAGACACTGCCCTGAGGCTTGAACTCTGGGACACCTGTCTCTGCCCTGTGTCCTGCCTGCCTGTGCAGATATCCCCAGAGAAGGAAGTGTGAGGACTCCCTTCCCCAGGGTCCACAGGAGCCTGCAGACTCTCAGGAGACCCTGAGTAGACATGGCACAGAGCACACTCTTTCCAGTCACTCTCTTCAGCTGAAGGCCTGACCCAAGAGGATGCTCTACTAACACTGTCCAGAGGAAAATGGGTGAGTGTCCACCTACTTCCTAAAGAACTTAAGCCACTGTCTCAGGAGGTGCATCTGAGGACTGTGCTTCAGTTTTTGTGTAACAAGTCCTAGGACCTGGAGGGAGCACTGACAAGGTGGAGTTGAAGGAGTTTCAATCTGGGTATCACCAGTCGAGCCTCAGATACACATATGCTGTGTGTGTTTTTTCTTATGTTTGACAGGACCTGAATCACTTCATAGAAATAAATACAGAATGCAAAGTATCTACTGTGTGTATCCACTAAAATATAAAATTTATTACAGTATAATTTATTTTATCATCAAAACATCTAAATGGGCTTTTTATATTAAAGAAATTATACCATTAGAGTTGAACCTGGAAACAAAATGGATAATAGGTCAGCAGGTCCCCTTACTTCCTTAAGACCCAGATTTTCCCTTCTTTATTTTGAATATAAAATGTAAGATACTTAACTTACTGAAATAGGGAATTGAAAGACATATCTTTGAAGTGGCAGATGCGAATAGTAGAAAATAGCCTTGTTGAACTAACCCTAACAGAAAAGATAAAGCATGGTATCCTCAGGGAATTCCTTGAACAGGAGGTGAGGTCAATAAGTACTTTAGTTCTGCCATCTGGAGGATCAAGATGTTTATTCCCTGAGATAGAGACTGGATCTCAGAAGGCTGGGATCACCAAAGGAAATCAGATTTACCTGCACCTATGGTCAGTCAGACACCTCAGAGATACCTCAGGGCATCTGAGTGTGTGGTCAGTCAGGTTCCTCCAGAGAAGAAAATCCACAGGAGATAGAGAACTGAGCATGTTATCATATGTAAGGACCTTATTATGAAGATTTTATACACACTTTTCAGGAGGCTGAGAAGTCCCAAGATCTGTAGTGGGAGAATGATGGACCCAGGAGAGCCAATGATGTGTTTGAGCCTGATGTGATAGATTCCAGATCCATAAAAACCCATGATCCTGTGAAATGTTCCTCAGCAGAGCATCACCAGTGTAGGGCTCAAGCAGTCAGGCAGGAGGAGATCTTCCTTACTCCCAGGAAGGTGGACTTGTGTTCTATTTGGCCAAGTTGTGAGGTTCACCCACATTAGAAAAGGCACTCTGCATAACTCAGCCTACATATTCAAAGGCTAATCTCATGCAAAACCCCTCATGTATACACCCAGGATACTGTTTCACCAGACACATGGATACCCTATGACCAAGGCAAGTGAACACAGAAGACTGACCATAACTGTTTTGAAGTGAGTTGCCATCAACCCAGGCTACTTTAAATCTGCTCCCTCAAACTGTCTCCAAGCTATTTCTCTCTGGGTCCTCCTCATGGGGTGATGAATTTGTAGACAGTTTACTAGGTGTTGAGCTTTGAAGATGCAGCTGCTGAAGGTCAGAATTGCACCAGTGTTGCTTATCACCACTATAACAGAAGCTCCATAGGGGAGATGGGATTAATTTGATTTCATGTGTGTGTACATAAAGCAATGCAAATTATCTGAAATATATTAAATAACTGTTTGTCAGGGTTACTCAATACCAGACCATATTCTTTTCACATGGGGCAATATCATTTCCCACCTTCACATTTTTTACTACAATTAATTTTATGTAACACACCTTTTAATGTTTTAAATATTTTTAGGGTACACCTGTGTCACACCTGGTGTGCACATTCTTCTACAATTATCAAAGCCCCATTCTCTGGAATGTTCTTTAACCTCCCCAAACTAAAACTCTGAATCCAGTAAGTAATAACTCTTTGCCCAATTCCCCTTCCCTTAAAACCACCAGGTACTTGTCCTCAGGACCTTCTCCTTTCAGGTTTCTTATAAAAGTGGAAATCATTCAGTGGATGTCCTGTTACTGGCAAAACACTCCTTACTTGCTGTCCTAAACTTTCCTCCATGGGTAGAATGTACCAGAATTTTCTTCCTCCTAAGGCTTAGAATACTCTTCCTGATGTATACACTGCTGTAGTAGATCTCCTCATTCATGCATGGGAACTGGTTCCTTTCCACCTTTGGCTGTTGTGAGCGATGCTGTCAACATTGGTGTATGAAGTGTGCTCAAGGTCCAGCTCACACATCTCTGGTGTCTTCTCAGAAGAGCAATTGCAGTAGCCTGGGTTGATTCTGCATTCAACATTTAGGAAGCTCCAGGCTGTGTTCCACTGTGGCTGGACCACTATACTCACAGTCATGCCCAAGGCTTCCATGTCATCCACATTCTGCCTAAGACTTGTCATTTGTTGGTGTTTTCATGAAGCCATGATAATGCAGGTGCAATAGGATCTCACAGGGGCTGCAATCTGGCTTCCTAATGATTACTGATGTTGCACAGTTGCTCATGTATTTATTAGCACTTTGTGAGTCTGGTGCAATGCCTGATATTTTGCCCATGTAACTGGTTTTTATTGTTATAGAATTGAACTTCTTCACATACTGTGAACATCTTCCCTCACCTCATGTATGACTTGTCATTATTTCTCTCAATTTCCTGTTGCCTTTTCACTCTGTTCACAGTGCTCTCAGAAGGGAACTTAGTGTGTGTGTGTGTGTGTGTGTGTGTGTGTGTGTGTGTGATGAAGTCCTATTTATCACATGTTTCTTTTCTTGCCTTTTCAATGTTTGAGAAGTTGAAAACCATGATGGTTTCCCTTTGGGTTATCAGTGTAAAGTTTTACTGATTTGATCCTTAAATAATGGTCATTCATCCATGCAGGATCAATCTTTGGGTAAGGTGTAGAATTAGGGTCTAACCTCCTTGTTTTCCACATGGATATTCCATTTTATGCTATTTTTCAGTTCCCACCCCTAATTTATTGGCTTGCCACCCCCAATGAATTGAACCTGTCTACATGTGAATTCTTTTCTGTTTCCTTTGATGATATGTGTGCATTTGAACCTGTATTGTGGAGTGTTGATATGTAGGCACAAAGGAAATTTTGAAAGGAGATGGTGTGAAACATTCAAGTCTTTTTACATGTTTCAAGATCCCTTTGCTATTCAGGCCCCTGGGGATTCTACATGAAAATTAAAGTGAATGTTTTCATTTCTACAAAAATTATGTTGCCATTTTTATGGTTGAGATATCAGTGTCTCCCAGAATCTCAAGTGTGAGACAATGCAGAAATGTTCAGAGGTGAGGTAAGTAGATTATGAGATGTGCAACATAAACTGTGAGTTAATCCACTTGTATGGATTATCTGGGTGGTAACTTAGGTAGGATGTGGTTGAAGGAGGTAGGTCACTGGGATTGGACCTTTGGGGTTTACATTTTGTCCCTGGTGAGCAGGGTTGTCTCTCTGCTTTCTGGTTGCCATATTCTGACTTGCTTTCTTCTCCCAAGACCTTCTGTCATGATGTTCTCCCTCCCCTGGGGCCACAGAAATGGAGTCAGCCAGTCATGAACAGAAACTCTGAAACCATGAGCCAAAATAAAACTGTCCTCTTCTAAGTTTTTTGTTAGGTATTTTCATCTCAGCAATGAAAAACTTTCAAAATCAGTCACTTTGATAGGGATTGCATTCAGTCTGTAAATAAGTATGCATAGCATTTTTGTCTTAACAGATTCAGTTTTCCAGTCTATGAATATGGCTTGAATTTCCTTTATTTCTGTTATTGTTATTTTTATTGATTGAAATTTTGTACTTTGGATTCTAAAAGTCTTTAACCTCATTGGGTAAGTATATTCTTATATATTTATTTCTTTTTAAACATCTTGTAGGTTTAATTTTTCTAAAATGTCTTCTTAATATTGTTCCTCTTCAGAGTGGAGAATGCAGCTTTTGTTGACTATTGAATTTTTATACATTTTACTCAGTAGGCCCTGAGTAGACAGGGCACAGTGTCCACTCTCCACAGTCACTGTAGCTGGGACTGTTGAGAACTTTCTTGACTGGTAACCCACCTGATCTATAAACAGCAAGTACTTCTCCTTAGGACCATCCTCTTCTTCCAAAGCTTTCCTAGATTTGGGCAATTTCTCCCTCTATTCTCTATGGCTAATGTAGTCTCAGTGCAAACAATTACTTTCCTTCCCCAAATTTTTATTCTAAATAGACCTCTGGCTTTAAGGCAAGTAAGCATATTTCCAGCTGCTATGGAGCTTTCTCACTGGCTGATGCAGGAGCTTGTCCTAACACCTGGTGCTGTTCTGATAAGCATCTGAAAAGGAGAAATAATCCCATTCATTTCAGGGAAAGTAGTCTGCACAGCTTTGGTTCAACAGGCAGTGACCATCTTCCTTCCCTGTGGCATCCACAGTGACTTTGGAAAGTACCAGGAGGACAGAGGTGGTGGCAGCACAGGAGAACTCTTCATCAAGTTCTCAGTTCTGGCTGGGTCTCAGCTTCACTGCATTAAATAGCCTTAGGAAACTAGGCTGTGGCCTGCTGATGGTTGTGCAGAGAGTGGGAACCCTCTTCATATTTCTAAACCAAGAACATCCTGGATATCAAAAAGATTGAATCCTACATGGATGGAAAGATTCAAATATTTCCATCAATTTTTTTTAGTGCAGCATCTGAATGTTCACTCTTCAGAACATAATTGCATAAATAAGAGGTCTCCATGTGTCAGTAAATGGAAGTTGGCACTGTAAATAGTGATCCTGATACTGGGTTTTTATTTTCTTTGACATAAGCCTGCTTCAATTTCTCTTTTTCTTTCTTTTTCCTTCTCTCTCTCTCTCTCTTTCATCATGCTTTGCTAAAATCTGCTCCTTTACAAGCATTTTGCAAGTCCCTAAGCAACTTAGCAAGAGCTTGTCTCAAAGTAAAACATGAAAAGGGTACAGGATATGGCTCAGAAGTTAAGGGATCCTTGGTTCAATCCCAGGTACCAAAAATAAAAAAAAAATAATTACAGACATAGCTAAGGTTTTGACTCAATTTTTACCATGATTTCTATATGAGGATCAGTTCAGTGTGGCTAGGTGAAGAGGCAGTGGACCTTTCAGCAGTGGGACCCGGTGAGCCTTGAGAGGTGACTGGGGCTGTGGTCATGGAAGGACTAGTCCTGTTCCCATAGAGGAAGGGAAGTCTTCTCCAGAGAGGATTGTCATAAAGCAAGGCCACACCACAGGCTTGGCCACTGCAGCACACAGCTGGTTTCCTTCCCACTTACACACCACAGTGTAACCAAGGCTATGGGTCCTCACCTGATGACAACAGGTGGGACTGCCAAGTCACACACTTTCAGTGTGGAAAACCAAGTTAGACCTCTTTTGTTAACTTGGGTCAGGTATTTTATTGTGGTAACAGAAATAACACAAATATAAATTTCCTGTTTTTACTGCTAAAATGACTTTTAATTAAAATTGTCTCATGTGGATTCATTGGAGCTGCAGAAAACTTCTCTTCTACTAGTAGGTTGATACTTACAATCACATCAGTCAAAATACTTGCTGAAATGCAGGTCCTTCCCCAGTGCATTTGAGGTGCTTCTGTACCATGAGAACTCTGCTGCTGCTGCTGAGTTTTGGGCAGATTTTGAGTAGCAAGGCAAACAATGCTACATCAACATTTAGCTGGTTTTGCTTTTATTTTTGTCATGAAGAACTTTTCAGCGGATTGTGCAAGGACCTGATATGCTGCTTGAAATTTCTTCATTTTATGTGTATCTACAACTTAATAAAGCTTTCTAGCTATGATTCCAAATTACAAATGGTATTGTGGGACACCTATAAAAATATTCTGGGCCCTGCCCTTCCTGAGGTATTCCAAGTGTTAGGGAGCAGTGACCATTCCAGGAGGTCAGCTTTGACTGCTGTCGTCATCAGGGCTTCTGGAAGCACAATACCCAGGATGCTTTTCCTCTCTGCATTCTGTGGAGATGCTTCATGAGTTCACTTATCTTAGAGTGAGAAGCTAAAAGAAGAAGATTTCACACCAAACATTGCATTTGCAGGCAGACATTTGGACCATGGTGAGGACTGGTGAAACACCAGTGAGGTGCTGCAGGCATCTGAGGAATCAGTCCCACAACTGGGCTCCCACACAGGTCAGAGGATACAGTGCCAACAGCCTGTGCCTTCAGTGGCAGGTGAGCTCTGGCTTCTGGGGAGCATGTGAAAAATCTCCCATTTATAGCATCTGCTGCCATGCATATAAAATCCCCAAGTCTTTCAAAAGTGGTTAGGTGAACTCTAACTATCTACATTAAAATAATTCCTGCATGGATTTTGTTGGACATATGTGCTCTGGACTCTGAAAGAGAAGCAGAGAATTCCTCATTTATAATAACAAATTTTTAATGTTTTCTTGTTGTTTTCATAGCTTTGTCTAACATAGTCCATACTGTTTGAAAGAATGCTCTTTAGATTCTCATTCCCTGCACTTAAGAATGATTTCTGCATGGCACTCACAGAGTGCATTTCTTGCTGTAAATGTTCCAGTTCTTTTTATATCCCACACCCCTAAGTTTGTAGAGTTTGTGTTCTTAATTAAATAAGGACAAATAGTATCATATCTGTCCTGCTGTGACTGAGGAGAGGGGATTCTCTATGCACAGGGTGTGTGTGGAGGAATAGTCATGGCAGGCATGGTTTTTGGGTTATATCTTGTCCATGGCTCCTTGTTCTCTCTTTCTCTCTGGTCCTGACTGCCAGGTTATGAACTACTTTTCTGCTCCACACCCTTCTGCCATGATATTCTGTATACCTTGGGCCCAGATCCATCTGTGACATGAACCATTGAAACCATGAGCACAAAATAAACTTCACTCCTCTGAGATTGTTCTTGGCAGGCTGTTCTATCACAGTGGTGATAAAAGTGACTAGAATTCTGGGCCCCAGCTGTCAATCCCCATCATCAATGTCATTCCTCGAGCACATCTGCCATTAGCACTTTCCACTCCTGGATTTCCTGTAGAGTTGATCACTAAGGAGCCAAGTAGAAAGGATCCTGTACCAGCCCCCAGCACTTGTGCTAAGACCTGTGCACACAGGTGAGAACAGAGAAGCCCCTGGGAGGGCTCCAGCACTGAAGGCAGTTCCACCTCCACCACTGGCATCCAAGAAAGCCTGAGGGCCTCATGACCAGAGGGTTTACACCTTCTATGGCAGAGACACACTGATGACTGGGGAGGACCAGAGCACATCTTCATTTCTATTATCTGTGTCTTTTATTGCCAAATACTCAGGAATTAGAATCACTCACCACAAACAAATAATGAATTTCTAAGGTGAAGAATGTGAGAATTTCAAGATTTCATGATCAAACAGTGTACATAGGTATAGAAAATTCACACTGCAATCTACAGATTCATATAATTATTAGGAAAAATAAAAGAAAAACAGAAGACTGTCATTTAGGCTCTCAATCTCTTCTCTTGAAAAATTCATGCATGGAATACCTACAGCAGCTTCATCTGTGCTGTTTGAATCTAAACCAATGCCATAACCTCTCTCCTCAGGTGCAGTGATTCATGTCCCTTAATAAACAAGGAGATGTATTTCCATGTCTGTCTGCTGCTGCTGAGCAGAGGAAAGAGAGTGAGGGTTCAGAAGAACTCCCTACTTCAATCCCCTAAAACCCTCTAGTGCCCTCAGAGCCTGGCTGCCTCTGAGCAGTGCTCTCAGCAGATGTAGGCAACAGAAAGAGCATCAGGGGTAGCCCAGCCTCACACGTCTGCTTCCCTGGGAGGTTTGTGTCATAGCCTGTATCACTGTGGAAGGGGAACTGATCCACTTCCTCTATGCCACTTACTCTATGCCACTAACTCTATGGTACTTCAGGTTGCAAATTGGTTACATAGTAGATGAGGAGCTTAGGCACTTGTCATGGCTTCTGCTGATATCAGTGTAATTAATTGCTAATACTCAGACATGCTTGACAATTAGTGGTAATCCTGTATCCTAGAAATTTAGATGGGCAGGATGGAGATTGAGTCAGTTGGATTTCACATCTGGAAACTGATATTGGAAAAATAAAATATAACAAAGATTTGCACAAGTAGACATGCTGTCAGAAGACTTCTGGGCAAAGGCAGTCAGCAGTGACCACACTGCTTTGAGTACATCTTCAGTGCTGTCTATTCTTGCCTGGGGAGGCAGAGCAGCTGGGGACCCAGGAACTGAGCAGGGACCCTCATGTCCATGTTGTGTCCTAAATGGGAGTGACTCCTGCACAAGGTGTGACCAATCTATTAAGAAGTCCTCAGGTCTGGGCAGAGCTGGGCACAGCTGCAGTTCTGGCTCATCTGTCACTCAGCACAGGCCCCATGTTCCAGGTGTCCCAGGTCAGATTAGGACAGCATAGATTTGCCTGCAGAAAACATGTTTCCCCCCTGGGGGCCACAGGAAAGATTCATTCCACTGTCCTGTTAGTGGTGACATATCACTCTCTTTATCATTAAGAAAATGGTTTATAGTATTTATTTTTCCATTCTTCTTTCCTTCCTTTCTACTTCCCTCCCTCTCTCCCTCCCTCCTTCCTTCCTTCTTTCTTTCTTTCTTTCTTTCTTTCTTTCTTTCTTTCTTTCTTTCTTTCTTTCTTTCTTTCTTTCTCTTTCCATTATTTTGGTGTACTATAGATTGAACCCAGGGATTCTTAACCACTGAGCAACATACCCAGCCCTATTTATATATTTTTAAACACTTTGAGGCAGGGTCTTGTTAAATGACTTAGTGCATTGCTAAATTGCTGAGACTGGAATTGATCTTGAGAACATCCTGCCTCACCCTCCCTAGCCAGTGGAAATACAGGTGTGCACCCATGCATCCAGCTTTAAGTTTTCTTAAGGACAATTCTGTTATAGCCTATGAAGACAGGAATACAACAGGGAAGGAGGAATTCTATCATAATTCCAGTCCCTCCTGCCTCAGTCTCTCCAATGCATTTAAACACAGGACACTGCCTCTCTCCAGAAGAGCTGGCCACAAGCCCAGACAGGTGTCCAAGTGTCTTTTCTAGAGAAGTTAGAATGATTTTAGAAGCAAGTTTTAGTTTCTTTCATCACTCTTGAGAAGGTTTAACAAATAAACCCATAAGGTTGGAGCATGTGGGAATTTGCAATAGTTCAGTGAAACAGAAAAGACACAGGTTCACTCTATTTGTGTTTTACAGTCTTCACCAACATTGGATGTTCAAACTTGGGCTTAATGCCTCCTGGGTCAGGGAGAGCTGTGTGAATTTCAGTTCATGTCCTTCATAACTGTTCCATGGAGATGTGCTTGGCCAAGAGTTTCTGCTAAATTCTGTTCATGAGGGTCAAAATCCTCGAGAAACCATATGAACTCTCACTGCTTTTATAGGCCTCTAAGTGGATCCCATGTGCCCCCAATACCTGCTCCTTCCCTGGGCTGGGAGAGGCTCACCTGTCCTCACCATGCACAGTAGCACAGAGCTTGTGCTCAATAAACTGCAGAAGGCACAGTTGTGTGTGTGGAGAATTTAGCCCTGTGAACATCACTATGCTTTTAAGTGGAATTGAACAGAAAAGTAAGGTCCCAAGTCAATCTTTGTCTGGAGGGTTGGAGCAAGTCAGGAGCCGAGGATGAATATGGAGCCTCATTCTGATTTTTCTGGTTACAACCTTGGTTTACATTTGTGGAAATGAGGTCTGTGCATTAAAATCCAGCACAGTCCTTCAGGCACTGGTCTAAATGGGAGAGATTGGAGCAGGCGATCAACCAGGGTTGCATTCAGGCTGGAGCTGCCTGAGAGTTGCAGACTCTGGGCCTGGGCTATGAGGAAGCAGCTGATCTCCAGAACAATGGTGCTAAGGACCTGGGGAAGCACAAGCTCTGCCCTAGGTATCACTGGCAGGAGATCTAGTGAAGGAAGGTGCTCAAGACCCACTGTGGCTGCTGAGCCAAGCAGAGTCTAAAGCCAGGGTGAGGAAAAGACCAGGAGTCAGAAATGGGCTTGGGTCTCTGGGTGACTGTGCTCAGTGCTGACCTCACTGGTCCTGAAGGCAGAGACCCTGGGGGTGCCAAAGAGGAGGATCAGCAAACACCTACTAGAGCCTACTCTCACTCAGAGTTCAAATGTGCTTGGAAATAAAAGGAGTATTGTACACCATACATATACTACATAAATTATAATTTGTATAGCTATATCTGTATAAATATGCATCAGTAATAAAAAATATTTGTATATGTGCACATCATACTGTGATTAATTTTATAATGTATGATTTTCAGGTATTTTTATTTTGCTTTTTTATTTGTTTGTTTCAGTTCTGGTGATCCAATCAGGACCTCAGAGTTGCTGGGCAATCTAGGAACTCCATAGCAAGTTTTTAAAATTTTATTTGAGATGGCATGTAAGTTGCTCAAACCAGCCTCATACCTGTGATTCTCCTCCCTCAGCCTCTAAAGCAAATGGGATTAGTCTTGTGCTACCAGTTATGGATGACCATAAGTCTGCTACAGTGAGCTTGGACATTGACATCCAACATCTGTCCCACAACTCATGGCATCCTTCCCACCCCAGAGAACTGAGCAACATGGTTTTCCCTGTGCTCCTGCTTCCTGGAACAATGACCTTCCAGTTTCTCAGGACACTGGGTAACCTGAGGGGCTCTAGTTGTGCATAGAAACAGGTATCACAGAGTTGGGTAGCAGTTCTTGTCCCCAAGGGGACAGAAGTTCTGTGTCCAGAGCTGGGCATGGACCACTCCTCCCTGGTGGCTTTCCCATAGTCAGGGCAGAACAGTTGCTCAGTGACTACATGGCCACAGGAAAACCCATTCACAGCTGCTGGTGGTCACCCCTCTGACTGGAGAGGCAGGAGAGCCTCTGGCAGCTTCACAGCTCATATGATGCAGGGAATGTGCTCACAATGGACCATGTTGACCACACATACAGTTTCTGCTGCTGCTGTCCTACCTGGTCTCTAAAGATCACCATGCACCATCTTTGACTTTCCCATGAGAATTCAAGGAGTGGATTCATAAAGCAGGCCAAGGGCCAGGATGTGCAAGAAAACAGGGTTGTGACCCATATGAGGACAGCCATGTGTGGGATAAGAATTGACAGGTATGGATTCAAAATAGGAGGGGGCAGGACAAAGAAGACCCAAGCAGGAGTGCAGAGAAGAAAGTCTTGAGGAACCCAGGAACAAGAGAGAAGGGATGGAAAGGGGAGAGAGTGTGTGATTTCAGAGCTGCCCCCAACTGTGCCCCTGAGAAGTCCCCAGATTGTAAGCAGCCCCTGGGCAGGAGCGGCATCTGGAGGGAGGTTTGTCCGCTAGTGGTGAGAGGAAGACTTTCAGACTTTCAGGGACCTTGAAGGAAGTGTGACTGCTAGTGGCCAGAATGACCTGTGTCCCTGCCCACAGCTCTTCTAGTTAGGCAGGGTGTACATAGGGCAGCAGGAGATTCTGGAGCTCAGCATTCAGGCCATTCATGGGCCTCTTCATTTCCTCAGGACATGATTTCCAGGACATGTGGCCATGAATGGGACCCCTCTTCTGGCCACATGTGCAGAGAAACCCTGAGAAATTTACTGTTAGTTGATAGTAATATGTTCTTTCTCTCACACTTACAACACATTCTGTTATTTTCTTGCTTTAGATTTTAAAAACCATACATGTTTTTCTGAACTGTTCATGGTTGAGGTTAAATTAGGTAGTGGTGCACAGTTTTCAGGGAGATGGTGACAGCCATCAGTGGGGATTCTGTCACTAGGACTGGAATTCAAGTGCCACATCACATCTGTCTCTTCCATATGCTCTGTAAACAGCTGAGTAACCATGGAGTCATTCCTGGGGTCCAAATCATTTAGCTCATCTTCTCTTCCACTGAACTTTTATTGACCACTTCCAGGAATTATTTATGAGGCATAAGAAAATAAACATTCTGAGATGTGCTAGACTTAATTACAAGGTCAGGAGCATGCAGGGGAAAGAGAGTAGTAGAGTTAACCAAGTGAGAGTTACAGGCAAAGCCAACAAGACTGGTCCATATTTCTGATAGTGTGTGAAAATCAGGGGGCCAAACACCAGGGCCATGGAATCTTAATTCCTATGAATTTCCTTGGCTGTTAATCCAATCCATAATCAACACTGCTCTTTGGTACTGCCTTTTTATCCCTAAGATTTTCTCCTTTTATATAATCTTGCTCCTCATGGTTATAGCCAGCATAGGGTCAGTATAGAAAACACAAATCATTTTTCCCCAAAATATTCATGAAAATCTTTCTGTGGCTTCATGGTCAAGATGGCACATCTCCAGCTGCTATGGAACCTTGCCACTGGTCACTGCAGGTGCAAGTCCCAGGATCTAGTGCTATCCTGAAGATCACTAATCTCTTTTATTTCAGAGAAAGTACAGTGTTATGTATTCTGATTTAAAAGGTGGTGACAATTTTGCATCTCTTTGGCATCCTCAGAACTATTTGGATGTATCTGGAAGACAGAATTGATGATATCACAGGTGATCTGGGAGTCCTGTTGTCAGTTCTGACAGTATCTCAACTTTGGAGGAAGAACAAGAAATATCCCATTTCTAGTACCAGCTTCACTAATCATCATCTCAAATAACCAGAGCTTCCAAAAATTTAGTTTTAGTCTTAATTCACTGTACTGAAGCACATGTGACTTAGGATGTGATTATCAGATTACTCAGGCTTCAGAGGTGAACCAAAGAATCAATAACTTCCAGAATATGTTTGTGCTTTCCTACAACTTTGACCACCATCATCAGACATTGAAAGATTAGAGTTTTCTCTATTTTCCTATTTTATAAATTTCATAACCAGGATACCTTGCATGCTTGTCCATCACTCTCTGAACTTCCATACTCCACAGGTGTGGTTATCTATTTTTTCAGAATTGGTGTGGTCATCTCTGTCCTGCTGGGACTGAGAGGTGATGCAGAGGACCCTCCCTCTCCCCTCCTATCAAGACATTTCAGAGACCTTCAGAGCCTGGCTGCTTTTAAGAAGTGCTCTCAGCAGGTGGAGGCAGCAGGAGGAGCAGCTGGTACAACTCAGCCTCACACTTCTGTTTCCCTGGGAGTATTATGTCATGGCCTGTATTACTCTGGAAGGGGAACTGTTATATTGTTGAGAGTAATAAGTGGCAACATCTTAAAACTGCAGGTTGCTGATGGTGAGAGTGAAATCTGTCCCAGTTCCACTACCACTGAACCTTGATGGGGTCCCAGAATGTAAACTTGTTGCATAATAGATAATGAGCTTAGTAACTCTCCTTAGTTTCTGCTGAT
The DNA here is from genome assembly GCF_902686445.1 of Sciurus carolinensis. Classification (NCBI taxonomy): domain Eukaryota; kingdom Metazoa; phylum Chordata; class Mammalia; order Rodentia; family Sciuridae; genus Sciurus; species Sciurus carolinensis. The sequence goes on along the minus strand of NC_062227.1, from coordinate 18,046,534 downwards.
ACCAGGCTAACAAATTACTAACAGCCTGACTTGCCCGACAAGTGATGGTGACTCTATCTCTTTCAGTTTTAGACAGGGAGGGTGGGGACTGGGTCATTGTGATGTTGCATCTGGAACCTGATATTAGAAACAAAAAAAATAAATATCCACATAAGTAGGCATGTTACAAGAGGAGTTTTGTGAATATACTGGCATCACTGACCACACTGTGCAGAGCAAATCCCCAGTTTTGCCCCACCTTATCTGGGAGGTAGAGCAGTAGGAACCCCAGGAGCCAAGCAGGGGTCCTCAAGTCTGTGCTGTGTCCTGACTGGGATTAACTCCTGCAAAGGGTGTGACCATTCCATTAAGATATTCTCAAGGCAGTGGGCTGTGCTCTGGGCACATGCAAATCATCAGGGATGTGCAGGGCTGGGCACAGCTGCAAGCTGGCTCCTCATCATGAACAAGTGTCCACATATGTCCCAGATGAGACCTAGACAGCACAGATTTGACTGCTTAAAATGTACTCCTCCCTGGGAGACAGAGGACAGGGTTAGTCTGCTGACCATTTTTTCATTCTCTTGTTCAAAGTGCATCACATCACTTCTTGATCTCTCCATCTTAGACCTGTCAGAAATAAAGAAATGTACACTTTTTACAATCCATGAATTTGGCAGCTCTTGCTATAAATTAGAATAAAGATTCATGATTGCTGAGATTCTCTGATTATCTGGTGTGGCAAAGTAAGTTACCCTCACTAATTTACTCCAATGCAATGTGTTATAGAGAAATCACCAATGCAACCATGGTGATATGGAAGAAAATGCTCCAACACCAGGCATCAGTTTTCCCTTTCATGTCATCTCCAGCTCAACCCTGTGTTCTCCTCTACCTATGAATTCTCAGTTAATCACTTCCATCCACTGCATACCTTGGGATGTCCTCTCTCTACGTCTGGAAAATGGGCAATCCCAGTCTAGCTCTGCATATGGTCAGGCATTGCCATGTTGGAGGATCCCTGAAATCTGCCAATATTTCCATTTTGGTTTCAAAGATCTTCATTCAAGTTTCTCCCTTGGGCAGCAGAGGCCTTTCTTGAAAACACACCTCATGTGCCCTTGAGCCTACTGTTGCCTAAGTGTGCATGCTCCTTCTTTACCACCTATTCTCTAGTTCCAAAGACAAGAGAGAATTCAATGCCTAGATTTCAGCTTTGGGACCCAGATAGGATGAGGAGGCATCCAAACAGAAGATGAAGTAGAATCTGAACATGGCATCCATGAGGAGTGGTGGCCAGCCAGCCTAGAGTGTAGAGGCTTGCAAATTTTAGCTTGTTGTACACACATGGGAGAGGTGGTACTATTGTCTCATTGTGGCTGCTGAGAGGGGGTGAAATGAGAGAGAGGTTCACACATATGGGATGAACTTAGTACAGGTGTATGGGCCTAGGAAGGGTGAGAAGGTCACTACAGCAGAGTATGCAAGGTTGACCATACACTTGTCAGTGTTTTGAATCTGAGGAATGTCTGTGGTTATGCATTGTGGGGTTTTTATACTATGAGTGTGTAGTATGATGGATGCACACTTCATCTAGGAGGGATGACATATAAAAAAGTTCATGAGGAATAACTGAAGGCTGTATGATCCCTGTTGGAGAAAGAAGTTACAATTTAAAGAAAGAGAGATGTTTTCTTTAAATTTATCTCACCAGACTACAAATTGGCTGCAAAATATATCAGGAAATTAGTAACTTGTTATGATTTCAGTTGGTACCAGTGTAAATAATAGCCAATATCCTGACTTGCATAGCAAAGGAGGTTGACTCTGTCTCCTCAAAATGGAGACAGGGAGGATGGAGACTGGATCATCTGGGTACCACATCTATCACATGACATGGGAAACTAAACAATGTCCACAGCAATTGTCATGTTTCAACAGGACTTCCCTGACCCCACTGAACTGAGTAAATATCAAGTGCTGTCCCTCCTTACCTTGGAGGCAGAGCAGCAGAAGCCCCAGGTGTTGAGTGGGGGCCCTCAAGTTCATGCTGTGTCTTGACTGGGACTTACTCCTGCACAGGGTGTGAACAGCCTATTAAGAATTCCTCAGGGCAGTGGGCTGTGCTCTGGGCACATGCAAATCATCAGGGATGGGCAGTGCTGGGTACAGCTGCAGGGCTGACTCCTCTCAGTGACTAAACTCAGGCCCAGTGTCTTCAGGTTTCCCAGGTCACAGTAAAGTCACACAGATTTGCTTAAGGAGAACATGTTTCTCCCTATGAACCACAGAGGAGAATTGGTGTATTGTTCTGTAAATGGATGTCACTGTTTCCAAACATATGGCTCATGATGTGATTTTCTTGTATGCTTGTCACCTGGGGTGATGTTTTAGTCAGCATATCTGCAGCTGTGACCAAAATACCTGACAAGAATAATTTTAGGGGGGCAAATGTATTTGGTACTCATGGTTTCAGAGGCCTTAGTTCATACACAGATGACTCCCTTCCTCTGAGTCCCAGGTGAGGCAGAACAACATGGAGGAAGGTTGTGGTGAAGGATGGCAGCTCAGGACATGGTGATAAGGAAGAGTTACTCTTATCCCTCACAAAATATAAGCTCCAAGGGAATCTCCCACAAACCTACCTTCTCCAGCCACAACCCACTTGCCCACAGTTACCACTCAGTTAATCCCTATCAGGGGATTATGCACTGATTAAGTCAAGGCTCTCAAAACACAATTATTTCAACTCTAAATCCTCTTGCATTGTCTCACACATGAGCTTTTGGGGGATACATCTTAGGTAAACCATAACAGAATGTCTATCTGAAAAATACTTATCAAGATAATGCAAGAAATTACAGATGCTTCCTACATTCAGGGCTTGTGGATATTCTGAGGCCACAGAACTTACTTTGATCTGATGCTCTGAAGCCCTGGGTGATTAATCATCACACCTACAATTAAATGATTCAGTCAAGTATAAAAAGATAGGGAGATAGAAGTTAGATACATAAGTAGAAAGACAGGTAGAGAGATGGACAGTTTATTTAAATTTAAAAATTAAATGTTTGAGAAGGTTGAACATGTGGGCAACAGCATCACAGCTGGTGTGTAGAGTAGGCACGGGTATCTGCCATGGCTGGTCTGTCATCTCCCCATACGTTACTGTCACTGTCATCCTCCATATCTGAACCTCTTTCCCACCACCTCCTTGAGGTCAATTGACATCAGGTATATTTTCTAACTCAGAAAACTCACTGTTCCCTTTCTAGCTCTGTGACCATTGTTTTTTCCACTCTGAAAATTTCCTAAGTTCTTGGAAGGCATCCCAACCCCCTTAACACAATTGTCTGCTTCCCAAGCTCATCTGTTCTCTAAGACAGGAACTCTATTCCAGTTCTCTCCTCCTGACCCCAGAAAGGCAGCAGCCAGCCACCAGATCCCTGAAGCTTACCTCTTGACCTGCAGACTCTCAGTGCTCTTCACATCCCATGTCAGCCTCTTGAGGCTTCATCTCTTGCATGGGTCCAGCAGATCTTTATGTTCTTCAGTACCTTTGGGACTTTATATTCCTAATATATATTTCACACAATGTAAGTTTCCATATTCAGAATCTCAATAATGATGTGCAGCCCCTGACACATATGAACATTCCTTTATCAATAATCATAACTCACTTCTCCTCTGATTATAACAAACACATCCATCACTGTAGCATTCCCCTCTCTCAAGTGGACAAATAAATATTAAATGTGACCAGAAAACCAGTTCAAACTACATAAAGTTTTCTACCAAGTGGTGTGTGCAGAAAGATTACTTAACAAAGTGTGTTTCTAACTCAGGCAATGTTTGTGGATCTGTCTACTTAAATAATTTACATCCTCTGCATCCCAAGATCTCTTCCTGCAAGACAGTCTACAAAGGCTAAACTGCATTTGCTTGTCCTCTGATAATCTACATGTGCACTTGTTCTATGTGAGTGTTAACACACATAGAGGTTGTACATGAGTAGGTGCATATGTTAGGTCAGCAAAATACATATATATATGTAAATGTATACATATATATGTACATATGTATATGTGTATATATATTTTGCCTGCCATATATCACATATTCTTATATCATTTATCTTTAAACATTTAGATGCACCCTTATATGTGAAAGCATGTGTTTTTTAAAATATGAAAAGATTAATTTTCAATAAGTCTTCAGGTTATATATTAATTATTATTTTCATTGCTCTATTTAGTATTGATATAATATGGATTACTCTAACATTAACCACTCATCTTTATTGTTTCCATACATGAGCTAAAATTTATCTTAATCATTCAAATATATTCCAGAATTTTTCTTTCTTTCCAGTCTCTTTAAAAGTTTATTTTTGTGCATTCACAGTTATGAAGTCAGTTTCATAAATCAAACCTGTATATGCAGAGGTTCATTATTGTAGTCAGTTTTTTGACAATAATGATGTTTAACTGATCACTCAAAATTTAGTAATTCACAACACTGAACATTTGTATTCATGGGTACAGATTACATTCATTCCCCTGAACCAAGCAGGGATCAGCTGACTGGTGTTGCTGCAGGTCCCTTAGCTGGTCTCCAGTCTGTAGATTTGCTTTGATTTGTGGCAGAGATCCAAGGTGCAGAGAGGCTACAGGACAAAGGAAGAGCATACTGAGGTCAAGTTACATAGCAAAATTTAAGCTCCAAATTTTCCAACACCAATCCCACCATTTTAAATTATTTTTATCTTGATAATTAAGTTAATAAAACCAATTATTTCATTTTATTTTCATGAGACCATGCCATTGAAATTAATATGCTTTTTAAACTTTAGTGTTAAAAATAAAATTTAACTTTGTGTTAATTAAATAATAAATGTGTGTTTTTCAAAACAGGACTTTAAATGAATCTTCTGAAAAGATCTTTTAGCTGAAATGAATATCCCTAAAACATAACTTTCTTCCCTGTGGATACCTGTTTTCATGGTAAAGTGCAGATTCTCATACAGTAGGTCTTAGGAGGATATGCTAGGTTTCATTTATCATGTCCTGTCCATACTGTGGGGGAGACATTTGTCTTCTAGATAAGCTTTTAAGAAAGATTTTATACTAATAAACATACCATATGTGCATGTGTATGTTCAGAAAAGATTTAGATTTGTTTGCCAATTGATTACTATAAAGGTTTAAAGAAAGTTCTCATTTTTCTGCTCACATTATGATAATCAAATTTTCTTGCTATGACCCCAGAATTGGTAATACTATTTGAAGAAACTTACAAGGGAATCATGGCCTAGACTTCAGTGTCCTTGGCTGTTTCCTGAGGGGACAGGGACACTCTCGCTTGCAGGACCAGATCCAGAGTGAGTGCCAGCACTGTCCCAAGCTCTAGCAGAAGGTGAGGGCCCCTCCGAGTCTCCATGCATATCCCACATCTATCCTGGCCTCCACAGCCTCAGTCTGCTTCACTGCAGTGGAACTGTGACCTATCATTTTCTCCAACAGCAGTTCCAAGGCTAGAGATCCACAGGTGATTAGGACAACATACAACAGGGAAACTCCACCAAGTGCTGCAGACTGGAGGAAACCCCTTCAGTTCCTGAGGGTCAGTTGCTTCCCTCAGATACTAATAAGAGCAAGGACTCTCTGTGTGGGACATAACCTCCCACTTTCCTCCAGGCAGCCAGTGTTGGGTTCCATCCCAGGACAGCCACTCCCCTACAAGGGGAAAAGGGTGGATGTGGGAGGTGGTCACCAAAGGCCTAATGCTGCAGGGGCCTGAGCAGAGGAGGATGCCTGAGAGTTGTGAGGCAGAGCCCCCAAGGGCATCCATGCTGGGAAAGGAGGCTGCCAGGATGGGCTCACATGAGGGTCAGGAAAGTCCATTTCAGAATTGTCTCCAACCTGGGAGGAAATACCATAAAAGGACAAAAGCTGAGTTCAAATGCCATGTCAGTCAGTAGACAAAGAACATGTCCAGCAAACTGGGGATTGAGGAGGACCTTCCTTCTGAAGACAGACTTGGTTACAGTGGAATTCGGAGTAGGAGATGTAATCTGAATATCCATGGAACATTACACTTGGACATGTCTAATCACAAGCAGAGATAGGAAGGACACTCAAATTCCTCTGATTGAAAGAGAGACCTACCTTCTCTAAACATTTTTCTTTCCTGAATGCTTTTATGAATATCATTGATAACACTGTTTTCCATTGTCCCTTACTTCATTGAAAAGCCATGTCCACAGCTGCTGATGACTGATGAAGTTGGAGCTCAGTGATCTCATCCCTGGAGCAAAGAGTGGACTATGCACAGTACCAGATGGGAGTCTGAGCCTCATCTCCAAACCCATGACCTCTGACATGGAGAGATGCTGCAGGTCTGTGCTTTCTCCACCTGGATAAGGAGTGCCTCTATCCTGGTCCTCCTAGGCCATCCATCTTTATGACCAGACCACCCTCCAGGGACCTAGTGCACAACGTTTTCCTTTATGAGGCAGACACTCCTGCTAAGAGCACTTTCTTGGTGTATTTCCTGGTGAGTCATTTCCCCATGTTATACTGTTGGGGGATAGTAAATGAGAGATAAAAAGGGATTTCAACCAAATGGTCTAGCTACCACATCACTGAGTCTTCCCTTGGTGTGATTTACTCTATGTCCATGGAGTATATTGTTTTAATAAGGACTGAGGAAATTGGATGCAGGATAGTTATTTAGGTGGCCTTGGGCTGACTCAGTTCTCTCCACTTTATCACCTGTAGATTTATCACCTGTAATAAGAGAGCTGTGAGTTCGGCATTCCAGGTTTTGGTGGGGGAGCTGCCTGGAAGAGCCAAGGTTGATCCAGTCCCTCCAAAGGAAGGAATTGAGCTCAGTGCTTCAGCAGATGGAATTGCATTACTCAGAGTATGAGTTTCAGTATAAGCTGCTTTTATCCTATTAGAGAACATTCTCCTCAACCCCTGTGTCACTCTCAGGTCTTGGGGGCCACAGCTCCTCTGGGGGTCAATAAATGAAAGAGCTTCAGATTCTAAACTGGTAAATTATTCATTTTTAATTTTTTAAAAATTTTTTACAGAGTGCATTTTGATTCATTGTACACAAATGGGGTGCAACTTTTCATTTCTTTGGTTGTACACTATGTAGATTTACACCATTTGTGTAATCATATGTGTACACAGGGTAATGATGTCTATCACATTCCACCATCTTTTCTTCCCTCCCCCTTCCCCTCTTATTTCCCTCTATGTAATCCAATGTTCCTCTATTCTTCTCTTACCTTCTTTCCCCCCACCCCCATTATGTATAATTATCAACTTATCAGAGAAAACATTCAGCCTTTGGTTTTTTGGGTTTGACTTATTTCACTTAGCATGATATTACCCAATTCCACCCATTTACAAGCAAAGGCCATAATTTTATTCTTCTTTGTGGGAGAATAATATTCCATTGTGTATATATACCACAGTTTCTTCACTGATTCATCTATTGAAGGGCATGTATTTTGGTTTCACAATCTAGCTATTGTGAAATAAACTGCTATAAACATTGATGTGGCTGTGTTACTGGAGTATTCTGATTTTAAGTCCAAGGAGTGAGATAACTGGGTCAAATGGTGTATCCATTCTAAGTTATCTGTGGAATCTCCATACTGATTTTCAGAGTGACTGTACTGATTTGCAACTCCACCAGTATTGTACAAGTGTGCCTTTTTCCCCACAACCACACCAACACATTATTGCTTGTGTTCTTGATAATAGCCATTTTATTTCTAGTTAGATAAAATCTTAGGATGGCTTTGATTTGCATTATTCTAATTACTAGAGATGATGAGCACTTTTTCATACATTTGTTGATCACCTGTGTATTTCCTTCTATAAAATGTCTGTCCAGTTTGTTAACCCATTTATTGATTGGGCTCTTTGTATGTTTGGTGTAAAGGTTTGTAAGTTCTTTATTAATATTGGATATAAGTGCTCTATCTTTAGTGCATGTGGAAAAGATTTTCTCCCACTCTGTAGGCTCTCTTTTCACATTATTGATTTTTCTTTCTTTTTTTTTTTTTTTTTTTTTTTTGCTTAGAAAAAACTTTTTAGTTTGAATCCACTCCATTTATTGATCCTTGTTTTACTTCTTGTGCTTTAGAAGTCTTGCTAAGGAATTCTGGTCCTAAGCCAACTTGATGAAGATTCTGACCTACTTTTTCTTCTATTTGATGAAGGCTCTCTAATCTAATTCTTAGGTACTTGATCCATTTTGAGTTGAGTTTTGTGCAGGGTGAGTGACAGAGCTTTAATTTTATTTTACTACATATGGATTTCTAGTTTTCCCAGCACCATTTATTGAACAGGTTATCTTTTCTCTACAATACAATGCTGTGATCATTTATCACTCCCCTGCCCTTTCACTCCAGCTATTCCTCCTGCTCCCATCTTATAACCCAGATTGTCAGCTTGCAAACATTCTTGGCAAACATTGGTTCAGATTGTTAACCTGAAAACTTCCTCTCCAGTCATTGGTACACTGTTATTAACCTGCAAAATTCCACCACTTAAGAATAGCTCCCATCATAAGCACAAGGCCCTGGGTTCGATCCCAAGCACCAAAAAAAAAAAAAAAAAAAGAAAAAAAAAAGTACCTCCACCACCATTTTATCCTCTCTCTTCTCCTCACTCTCACTGTCTCCTAGCTCATTCTCACCCTTGCATTTTTTTCTCTCTCTCATTCACTCTAACTCTTGCTATCTCACTTTTTTACTGTCTCCCATTTTCTCTCAGTCTCTCTCACCTGGTGGGCAGACACTCTGCCTTCCTGCTTAATAAAATATCATGTGTGATTTCCTGAATCCAGAGTAGTTTCTGGGTACTTTCATTGGTGTTGTGACTTGGATGGGCTCTTCTACCACCACTAAGGTGAGTGGAAGCCCATTTGTTGCCCCAGAACCTGAGATGCTGATTTCACCTTCCATTCATCTGGACACTGTCCTACACATCCAGACACCAACCTCATTTATAAGTGGCTTCTCCCCCCAGCTTTTGGTTACCTTGGAAGTGACTGTTGAGCATCCAGCACCTCCAAGGCTCTCTGCATGTTGGGGGAACCCCCAGCCATGGGTCCTGCAACTACAGCCAAATCCCTATACTGATTGCTGGGGCAGAGTTCCAGGTTGAATGGCGACTCTTTCCTGAGGGGCAGGAAAGTTCCAGAATGATGGGATTCTTTCATAAGAAGACTGCCTCTTGCAAGACCTTCTCCATTCCTGGGTTCTCTCTACCACATTTTTGTGTCCACAAAAGTCCCAGCACTAGGTACCTAGGTACCCCTAAAGGCTTAGCCTCAATGCTTATCTAGTGGTAGTGATAAGCCCGTGGTAACTTGTCCTTCACTCAGATGATTCCTTGCGGGCCAAGGGAAGCCTCACCTCTATTTTCACCAATTCATCACTCACAATGAGCAACTCAATCTCAATCCCCACCCATAACCACCTGGGTCACCTCTTAGTTAATTTAAGAGTTCCTCCACCTCACTGTGAATGTTAAACCAAACAGCACTTTAGATTCCAACTTTTTAGGGATCTTTTAAATTTCTGAGAGTGCTCAGGGAAATGGAAAGAGATTTCCCAACATTCAAATTTTCTCTTTCTTGCAATCTTAGCTCTTCCTGAAAATCCAAACTTTCTCTCTCTCTCTCTATTTCTCTTTCCTCTCTCTATCTCTCTCACCCCCTCTCTCTGCATTTCTCTTTATGGCTCTCTTATGCTATAATTAATAGTCATTATCAATTTTTCTTCCAGGACTCTTGTTTTTCTTAAATGCTATATTTTTGAGCTCACAATTTTGGTCCTTTGTACATAGATTAATGTTTCTCTGATTAGTTCTACTGTCATTCAACTCTATAGTTTTTGTTTTTGAAACATCTTTAACATTTCAATGGAGATTCACCTACATAAAGCTACAAGGCCTTTGCTTCTGTGTTATGTGTATATTGTGTTGTCTTTGTATGTACATGGTAATCAAGATTAACACAAAAGAGTCAATAAAAGAGTATATGACTTTTGCCTTCTGAGTCAGCCAGAAACCAGGGAATGAGAGAGCTTCCCTAAGTTGCTTTGCAACTCTGGGCCATGTGACCTCCTGATCAGGCAGAATGATGAGACCAGTAGAGGATAAAAAGCCAATCAGTGCACCTGCTGCAAAGAGGAGTGTCATTGGAAAAGGGAGACATCCTGATGCTTCCAAAGAAAGCCACCTCATCAAGGAGACCCTACCTACCTAGCAAAAGGTACTAAAGGAGCTAAGAATCTGCTCTCAAGTTTTCCACAAATAACCTCTGTGGGAACTCAACTGACACTTAACAGCAGAGGAACAAGGTCAACTTTACCAACTTGGTCTTGAACAGTTAGCAAAAACTGCTATAAAAAATACAGTCATAACTGGGTTTAAAATGAAAGACAATAATTGCTTTATTGGAACTTAAGAACTACACTTGTGTTAGCCCCAATAATAAGTAGGATTGGAGGCTACAAAAGAAATTCTTAGACAGGGGTGCTTGATAACCAAAAAACTGTGAGTGTCAGAAATTTTTGGTTGATTTAAGGTTTACAGATCTTCCTAAACAGGACCATGTCTGCTAAATTGCCTACAGAGGTTCTTACATGATTAGATACACGAGTTCTGTAACTGGCAGAAACACACAAGTTTACCAACCAAATAGTCAATGAACTACCAGCCCCTGACACCCAAAACTGAGACCTGCTACTCATTATTGACACCTTTGACTCCAACAGCTTTGCTTCCACCTAAAGCCTTCCCTAATCCTCTTTTTTTTTTTTAACAGGAATGAGACACTTCACCCAAACCCAGCAGGAAGCAGTTACTGAAGATGTATCTTCACCCATGCACCCAAAAGGGATCTTCTTATAAAAACAAAAATGGGGGCATATAGTTTAAAGCTGCAATCATTTACTACTCCTCCATCCTTTTGCTCTAGCTATTCCTCCTCCTCCCATCTTATAACCCAGATATTCAGCTTGCAAACATTCTCATTAGTCATTGGTTCAGATTATTAGCCCATGGACCTCCTCACCAGTCATTGGTTTATTGTTATTAGACTGTGAAATTCCACTACTTAAGAATAGCTCCACTACCATTTTTTCTCACTCTATCTTCCTCCCTCTTGCACTCTCTCTCTCTCCTCCTCATTTACACACACTCTCCTTCTCTCTCTTGCCTTTGTGCTTTATCTCTCTCACTCACTCTCAATTTTGTTCACTATCACTTTTTTCTCTTTCTCACTTTCTCTCTCTCTCTTTCACTCTGTGGGCACACACTCTGCCTGTCTGCTTAATAAAATCTCTTGCATGAGTTCTCATGTCCAGAGTGGTTTCTGAGTGCTTTCATTCTCCATTGTATATTTTTTGCTCCTTTGTCAAGTACGAGATAACTGTATTTATGTGGGTGTATCTCTGTGTCTTACATTCTGTACCATTGGTCTACCTGTCTATTTTGGTGCCAATACCATGCCATTTTAAATGAATTCAGCAAAGTAGCAGGATATAAAATCAATATGCATAAATCTAACGCATTTCTATTTAAAAGTGATGAATCCTCAGATAGAGAAATTAAGAAAACCACTCCACACACAATAGCCTCAAAGGAATAAAATACTTGGGAAACAGTCTAACAAAAGAGATGGAAGACCTCTACAATTAAAATTGCAGAACACTAAACAAAGAAAATTTCAAAAACCTTAGAAGATGGAAATATCTCCCATGTTCTTGGATAGGCAGAAATAATATTCTCAAAATGATCATACTACCAAAGGTGCAATGCAGATTCAATGCAATTCTTATTAAAATCCCTATGATGTACCTCATAGAAATAGACAGAACAATAATAAAATTCATCTGGAAGAGTAAGAAAACTTTTTTTTTATTGTTTTATTTTTTTTTACGTTTACATAGGGTAATGATGTTTATTTTATTTTTCCCCTCCCCCCACAACTCCCACCCCTCTTTTCCGTCTACACAGTCCTTCTTTCCTTCATTCTTACCTCTCTCCTTAGCCTAACTCTAAACCTAACCCTAAACCTAATGCTAGCCCCTCCCACCCCCCATTATATGTCCTCATCTGCTTATCAGCGAGATCATTCGTCCTTTAGTTTTTTGAGATTGGCTTATCTCATTTAGCATGATATTCTCCAATTTCGACCATTTGCCTACAAATGACATAATTTTATCATTCTTCATTGCGGAGTAATATTCCATTGTATAAATATGCCACAGTTTCTTTATCCATTCATCAACTGAAGGGCATCTAGTTTGGTTCCACAATCTGGCTATGGTGAATTGAGCAGCAATGAACATTGATGTGGCTGTATCTCTGTAGTATGCTGATTTTAAGTCCTTTGGGTATAGGCCAAGGAGTGGGATAGCTGGGTCAAATGGTGGTTCCATTCCAAGCTTTCTGAGGAATCTCCACACTGCTTTCCAGAGTGGATGCACTAATTTGCAACCCCACCAGCAATGTATGAGTGTTCCTTTTTCACCACATCCTCGCCAACACCTATTGTTGCTTGTATTCTTGATAATCACCATTCTAATTGGGGTGAGATGAAATCATAGGGTAGTTTTGATTTGCATTTCCCTTATTACTAGGGATGTTCATTTCCTTAGCCCATTTGTTGATTGGAATATTTGTATTCTTCGTGTAGAGTTTTTTGAGTTCTTTATAGATTCTGGAAATTAGCGCTCTATCTGAGGTATGGTTGGCAAAGATATTCTCCCACTCTGTAGGCTCTCTCTTCACATTTCTGATAGTTTCCTTTGCTGAGAGAAAGCTTTTTAGTTTGAATCTATTCCAGTTGTTGATTCTTGCTTTTATTTCTTGTGCTATGAGAGTCCTGTTAAGGAAGTCTGATCCTAAGCCAACAAGTTGAAGATTTGGACCTACTTTTTCTTCTATAAGATGCAGGCTCTCTCGTCTGATTCTGAGGTCCTTGATCCATTTTGAGTTGAGTTTTGTGTAGGGTGAGAGATAGGGGTTTAATTTCATTCTATTGCATATGGTTTTCCAGTTTTCCCAGCACCATTTGTTGAAGAGGCTATCTTTTCTCCATTGCATATTTTTGGAACCATTGTCTAGTATGAGAAAATTTTATTTATTTGGGTTTGTGTCCATGTCCTCTATTCTGTACCATTGATCTACCTGTCTATTTTGATACCAATACCATGCCATTGTTGTTACTATTGTTTTGTAGTAGAGTTGAAGATCTGGTATTGCAATACCCCCTGCTTCGCTCTTGCTACTGAGGATTGCTTTAGCTATTCTAGGTTTTTTATTCTTCCAGATGAATTTCATAATTGCTTGCTCTATTTCTGCAAGGTACATCATTGGGATTTTAATTGGAATTGCATTGAATCTGTATAGCACTTTAGGTAGTATAGCCATTTTGACGATATTAATTCTGCCTCTCCAGGAACATGGGAGATCTTTCCATCTTCTAAGGTTTTCTTTAATTTTTTCTTTAGTGTTCTGTAGTTCTCATTGTAGAGGTCTTTCACCTCTTTTGTGAGATTGATTCCCAAGTATTTTATTTTTTTCGATGCTATTGTGAATGGGGTAGTTTTCCTAAATTCTCTTTCTGAAGATTCATCACTTATGTATAAAAATGCATAGGATTTATGAGCATTGATTTGTAACCTGCTACTTTACTGAATTCACTTATGAGTTCTAAAAGTTTTTTCGTGGAATTTCCATGTTCCTCTAAATATATAATCATGTCACCAGCGAACAGGGATAGTTTGAGTTCTTCTTTTCCTATTCGTATCCCTTTAATTTCTGTGGTTTGTCTGATTGCTCTGGCTAGAGTCTCAAGGACGATGTTGAATAGAAGCGGTGAAAGAGGGCGTCCCTGCCTTGTTCCCGTTTTTAGGGGGAACACTTTCAGTTTTTCACCATTTACAATGATATTAGCCATGGGCTTAGTGTAGATTGCCTTTATAATGTTTAGGAATGTTCCCACTACCCCAATTTTTTCTAGTGTTTTGAGCATGAACGGATGCTGTATTTTATCAAATGCTTTTTCTGCATCTATTGAAATAATCATGTGATTCTTAACTTTAAGTCTGTTGATATGGTGAATGACATTTATTGATTTCCGAATGTTCAACCAACCTTGCATCCCTGGAATAAAACCCACTTGATCGTGGTGCACTATCTTTTTAATATATATTTGTATGCGATTTGCTAAAATTTTGTTGAGAATTTTTGCATCGATATTCATTAAGGATATTGGTCTGAAATTTTCTTTCCTCGATGTGTCTCTGTCTGGTTTAGGTATCAGGGTGATATTGGCTTCATAGAACGAGTTTGGTAGGGTTCCCTCCTCTTCTATTTCATGGAATAGTTTGAGGAGTATTGGAATGAGCTCTTCTTTAAAGGTTTTGTAGAACTCGGCTGAGAACTCATCTGGTCCTGGACTTTTCTTTGTTGGTAGGCTTTTGATTACCTCTTCTATTTCATTGCTTGAAATTGGTTAATTTAAGTTGTGTATGTCCTCCTCGTTCAGTTTAGGTAGTTCATATGTCTCTAGAAATTTGATGATGTCTTCGAGGTTTTCTGTTTTGTTGGAGTATAGATTTTCGAAATAGCTTCTAATTATGTTTTGTATTTCACTCTTCTCTGTTGTGATGTTTCCCTGTTCATTCCGAATTTTAGTAATTTGAGTTTTCTCCCTCTTTCTCTTTGTTAGTGTGGCTAAGGGTTTATCAATTTTATTTATTTTTTCAAAGAACCAACTATTTATTTTGTTAATTTTCCCAATTGTTTCTTTTGTTTCGATTTCATTGATTTTGGCTCTGATTTTAACTATTTCCTGTCTTCTAATACTTTTGATATTGGTCTGCTCTTCTTTATCTAGTGCTTTGAGCTGTAGTGTTAAGTCGTTTATTTGTTGATTTCTACTTCTTTTTTTGAATGCACCCCATGAAATAAATCTTCCTCTAAGTACTGCTTTCATAGTGTCCCAGAGATTTTGATATGATGTGTCTTTGTTCTCATTTACTTCTAAGAAATTTTTTATTTCTCTCCTGATGTCTTCTGTTATCCATTCATCATATAATAGTGTATTATTTAGTCTCCAGGTATTGGAGAAGTTTCTGTTTTTTATTCTCTCATTTATTTCTAATTTCAATCCATTATGATCTGATAGAGTACAAGGTAGTATCTCTATCTTCTTGTATTTGCTAACAGTAGCTTTGTGGCATAAAATATGGTCTATTTTAGAGAAGGATCCATGTACTGCTGAGAAGAAAGTGTATTCGTTCTTTGTTGGATGGTATGTTCTATATATGTCTGTTAAGTCTAAATTGCTGATTGTGTTGTTGAGATCTATAGTTTCTTTATTCAATTTTTGTTTGGATGATCTATCCAGTGGTGAGAGAGGTGTGTTAAAATTGCCTAGTATTATTGTGTTGTGGTCTATTTGATTTCTGTAATTGAGAAGAATTTGTTTGACGTACGTGGATGAGCCAATGTTCGGGGCATAGATATTTATGATTGTTATGTCTTGCTGATTTATGCTTCCCTTAAGCAGCAGGTAATGTCCTTCTTTATCCCTTCTGACTAGTTTTGGTTTGAAGTTCACATTATCTGAGATGAGGATGGATACTCCAGCTTTTTTGCTGTGTCCGTATGCATGGTATGTTTTTCCCCATCCTTTCACCTTTAGTCTATGGGTGTCTCTTTCTATGAGATGAGTCTCTTGCAGGCAGCATATTGTTGGATTTTTCTTTTTAATCCAATCTGCCAGTCTGTGTCTTTTGATTGATGAATTCAGGCCATTAAAATTCAGGGTTATTATTGTGATATGATTTGTATTCCAAGTCAATTGACTCGTATTTGTTTTTGACATGATTTGGTTTCTCCTTTATTTGGCTATTACTTTAGGCTAGCGCCTCCTGTTGCTGATTTGCATTGTTGTTTTTCATCTCTTCCTCATGGAATATTTTGCTGAGAATGTTCTGTAATGCTGGCTTTCTTTTTGTAAATTCCTTTAGCTTTTGTTTATCATGGAAGGATCTTATTTCATCGTCAAATTTGAAGGTAAGTTTTGCTGGGTATAAGATTCTTGGTTGGCATCTGTTTTCTTTCAGGACTTGGTATATGTTGTTCCAGGCCCTTCTTGCTTTTAGGGTCTGGATTGAAAAATCTGCTGATATTGTTATTGGTTTCCCTCTGAATGTAATTTGATTCTTTTCTCTCGCGGTCTTTAAAATTCTGTCCTTGTTTTGTATGTTAGGTATTTTCATAATAATGTGCCTTGGTGTGGGTCTGTTGTAATTTTGTATTATTGGAGTTCTATAAGCCTCTTGTACTTGGTTTTCCATTTCATTCTTCAGATTTGGGAAATTTTCTGATATTATTTCATTGAATAGATTGTTCATTCCTTTGGTTTGTTTCTCTAAGCCTTCCTCAATCCCAATAATTCTTAAATTTGGCCTTTTCATGATATCCCATAATTCTTGTAGATTCTGTTCATGATTTCTTACCATCTTTTCTGTTTGGCCAACTTTGCTTTCAAGATTAAATAATTTGTCTTCAATGTCTGAGGTTCTGTCTTCCAGGTGTTCTATCCTATTGGTTATGCTTTCTATGGAGTTTTTAACTTGGTTTATTGTTTTCTTCATTTCAAGGATTTCAATTTGTTTTTTTTTCAGTATCTCTAACTATTGAAATGATCTCTTGCTTCCCGTATTTGGTCTTTTAACTGTTGATTGGTGCGATCATTTAATGCCTGCATTTGCTCTTTCATCTCCTCCTTCAATGCCTGCATTTGCTCTTTCATCTCCTCATTTGCTTCCCTGATCGTTTAATTACGTACATTCTGAACTCCCTTTCTGACATTTCTTCTGCTGTGCTGTCATTGGGTTTTATTGATGTAGTATCTAGGTTTGTTTGGGACATTTTCTTCCCTTGTTTTCTCATAATGGTCAGTTGTCAGTGGAGCCCTGAGATATTGCAGTTTTTCGCTATTGGCTTATAGTGTCCCGGTAGATTTCCAGTGTATCACCTCCCAGCCTTCAGTAGCCTGATGTCTTGGAGGAATCTGATAAAGCAGCTCATCAGAAGAAAACTGCCCCTAGCCCCCTACTGGTTCCACGGTTTGGAACTGGCTCTGAGCTGAAATGCTCTCACTGTGGGCCTGCACCGTGCAGCTGGCCGTGTGGGAGGAGCCCACTGCCGGAGTGTGGAAGGCTACCTTGGGAAGACTCTAACTGCCCTGCCCGGCTCCAATAAGCCACCTCTATCTGGGCCTGCCACCCGGGCCGAGCTTTACCCAGTGGGCAGACTCACCCGTGGCTCTAATTTAGTCCGAGTCTCTCAATGCCTCCCCTTCTTAACTCCTGGGTTCTGGAGCGACTGGGGGTGCACTCTCCCTCTAGGCCGCCATCTTGGATCACCCCGTGAAGAGAGCCTGCAGCCGGAGTGGGCAGAGCCACCTGAAGAGGTCTCTGGCTGCCCTGCCCTGATCCCAGAGGCTGCTTACGGATCGAGTCTCTCCGCTGGTTCGTTGCCGGAGTACGCTGCGCTGCAGTGGCTCTGGGACTCGGAGCTTGTTCTGGTCAGAAAGGCTCTCACTAGTGGGCCAGTTCTGTTCCAAGAACCTGGAGAAGCTGGCTGTGTGGGTGGGGCCCACCGCAGGAGTGCGCAGGGCTGCCTGTGGATGACTCTAGCTGCCCTGCCCAGCTCCGATAAACCACCTCTATCTGGGCCTGCCACCCGGGCCGAGCTTTACCCAGTGGGCAGACTCACCCATGGCTCTATTTCAGTCCGAGTCTCTCAATGCCTCCCCTTCTTAACTCCTGGGTTCTGGAGCGACTGGGGGTGCAATCTCCCTCTAGGCCGCCATCTTGGATCGCCAAGAAATCTTGAATAGCCAAAGCAATACTGAGCAGGAGGAGTGAAGCAGGAGGTATCACAATACCAGACCTTAAACTTCACTATAGAGCAATAGTGACAAAAACAGTAAATAATTCTTAATTTTAATTTTTAATTTTATTTTTTATTTTTATATTATTTATCCTATTTAGTTGTACATGACATACAATGCATTTATAAATTTTGATAAATCATACATATAGGGAGTGCAATCTCTTATTTTTCTGATTGTAGGATCACATGGATCATGCAGTCACACATGTACATGAGGTAATAATGTCTGTTTCATCTACTATCATTCATTCCCACATGCCCCTTCCCCTCCCTTAACTTCTTTCTACCTAATATAAAGTAACTCTATTCTTCTCTATCCTGTGATTTATGTAACCAAAACTGAATTTTTAAAAGATGTATAATTTTACAAGTAAAATAATAATTTGTACACAAAAGTCCACAAATAAAAGTATGAATCAGAACTGTCCTAGCACATGGCATTTTGAATAAATTAAACAGAACCCCTGACCTCACAGGGTTCATTATAAAGCAAGTTACAGATACCAAACAAGGCAACACCATTTCTGCTGTTTCTGCCCACTCCCTATAGACTCATCCCCTGAGCACTGCCAGTTCTCAGGGCAGGTTGGCCAATGGGCCTCTTGCTCTATAGTCTCCTGACCCCAGCATGGAAGGAGAGAAAGGAAGAGGGAAAAGTCATGTGCAGTTGAACACTTGTGCTTCCTGGAAATATATGAACTTATATGGAATCTCATGAAAATTTTATAATGCAGACCACATTTTGTCAGGGTCCTAGGTTTTCCAATTCAGCATGTCTGCAGCATAAGTCCAACTGGCTCACAGACAGGAAGTGGTTTTTCCCCAACATAAAAGTGAAAACACACTGGATCCCATGTAACCAGAACATTCTTCACTAGCAATCATATTTATTTCTAGCAGTGATCATGTATGTTACTTAACACTTTTCCATTTTTTTCAAAAATAAACTTTTTCTGGAAAAAGGAAAGAAATAAGTTATTTTCATTATTTTTCTGGGCTGCATAGCGATGAGTGATTGGAACCTTCATCTTTGCCTCTGCAATCCTTCACTGATAGCTCAGCTGGTGGAGGGCAGATTGAGCATCTGTGTTCCCTCTTGCATATCAACTCACTTTTCCTTCCAGGGTTGTCACCTACTCTGTGCAGACCGCTGGGACTGGGGATACTTATTCCCATTCAGCCTCAGAGATGAGCATCTTGGGATAACACAGACATCTGCTTTCAGAGAGACCATGGTGGCAGCAGTGTTGTCTGCTCTGAGGTCTCTCTCCTGGATGACCAGTGGCCATAATTATGCATGACCCACTGCCTTTCCACAAGTGTCTCCAGTGTATAATTTACTACCAGAGGTTCTTTGTTAATTGATGTTTTCATTTCACATTATTTTTATTTCGTATGACTTGTATCTGAAACAAACAAACAACAACAAAAATAAAAAGGAATAAAAGAAACACTAAACTTTGGAGAAATGTCCATTTCTGAATATGGAGTAAGAAAAAATGTGAAATAAACCTGGAATATCTTGAAACTGAGGATATAAAGGATGTGGCTAAAGTTAGCAAAACATCGTGTCACAGGCCATGCTGGAGAGAGCTGCTCAGTTCAGGGCAGCCAGGAAGCAGAGAGGGAGAGAGATGAAGCAAGGAAGACAGGGGGAGAGAGAAGACAGAGAGCTACAGGAAAGGGCCAGGAAAAAGAAGCATTGCCCCAGGGCTCTCCACAGGGATCTACTTCCTCAAAATTTTGACCCGACAACCACAGACTTTACCTCCACTTATTGCCCAGGCACCTATGGTGGGATTAACCCACTGCTGAAGTCAGAACCTCCAGGGTTCAGTTACTTGCCAAAGCCCTCCTCTGATCATTGCTCCACTGGTGACCAGGCCATCAACACATGAGCCCAGGAGGAACTTCCAGATCCAGACATTAATGGATCCCAAACGAGGTCCTCACCTTGACATAAACTCCTCCTTTATGCATCCTTTCCTCAGGACAGGCATATTCTGCAGTGGGAGTGAGGGAAAGAAATTCAGCTCAAAACAGGCAGAAATGTCCAGCAAAGAAGCTCTGATCTTCTCTTTTGCCCTGTCAGGTACTGGGATATTTCAATCTGTGACTTCCCTTCACTACATTCATGGCACCTGCATTAAACCTTTATGTCCTCACTGTCCCTACAAAAACAACAATTGGGCAATTGCATGGCATCCTACAAATGTTTACTGTTGTTTTTGGTGCTCTACATGTAGGGATAAAGATGGTAAGAGGTTCAGGATGGTTCCTGCCAGAAAGCAATGCTCCACAGTTATTTTCCAATTTAAATTGATAAGAATCATTTGACAGTTTGAATTTTCTATCCTCATTTAAATATGAATCTGTTTACATGGATTCACATTTTCATCAATGTTCTGTAACCTATTATCATTGATAATTATTTTGATGCAAAAAATTCTCCATATTTGGTCATTGTATTTCTCCCTCAATCTGGGTTCTATTTTGTTCTACTAAGTCATCCAGATCCTGTACATCCTTATTTCAAGATGGTTAAGGCTGATTTTCCCTTTACTTTATTCCAGATTCAGATGTGGACATTTCTCCAATGATTAATTGTTCCTTTTCTTGAAAAATGTTATTTGAAAACAATCACACTTAGGACTGAAAGTCCTACTTTCTAGACTGGGGAAAACCACTGTACATTTATCTACTGTACAAACCAGGACACATCTTGTATGCATCTACCATTGTCATGAGTTCACATTGATATATTTAGTCCACTCTAAACCAAAGGTTGGGAATATCTTCTTTTCAAATAAGTGACTTTGACCTACAACTTTGATAACATTGGTTGCAATTATAATTCATTGATTCACTTATTGGATCAATGCCCCATTCAACACCAGTCTCCAGATGTCATCAACACCCATGCTGCTTATTTGCAGTCAACCCTCCCACAGATATATCCCAATCTCTCAGCTCTGAAGCCCTCATCAGCATTGATTTCCTCTTCCTGAGTATCTTCTTCAGCCCAGGTGAGCTAGGACTGGACTGTCTCAGAGAGGGAAGGCTGAACCTCTAATTGCCATCCTCTTCCAGCACATCCTGGACACCCATCCTCCAAGCCAAGGGTGCCCCACCTCCCTGTGACACCTTGCAAACTCTACTCTGGCTCCAATCCCCAGACAGGGCAGGGCTTCTTCCCCCACTCTCCTACTTGCCACTTTCTCTCTTTACTCTGCTGAGTCTCACTGTTCACATTATAGCCACCAAGAACAGGGTTCCCTTAGAAACTGGTTCATCATATGGTGATGGCTGAATATTCAGAATTGGGGGACATCATGGAGTCTATGACATGAATGAGCATGTAGTGGATAGGACCTCCACTTCCCAGTGCAACGCTTTGGTTAAGATAGGACAGAGGAAAAAAAGGCACAGAGGGAAAACTCAGCATGGAACTGGATTATCTCCAGCAGAGCCAGGATCAGCTAGCACTTTAGAGAGCAATAGAAAAAATATCTGACCTTGTTTGAAAGAGAGGTTATAGAGCTGGAGGTGACAAATGAGTGATCCAGAATACCATCCCTCCTTGCAAATCATGATTCATCATGTTTTCCTATTACTTCTCCACTTCATAGCAAGAGGGTCACAGGATCAAAGCAAGCAGGAAGCCACTAAAGCCACAGTGATATTCCTAGGACACAAAAGCAAGGAGCTTGTAAATTTTTTCTCTCTAGGATTGCCTTGGATAAGACAGCCAGGGTCATACATGGACAAAAGGCAAAGAAAGAATGCATTGAGCTTGGAGGAAGTCAACTAACAAGCCACTTACAGATACAGATTGATGCTCATCTTTGCCTCCAATTGCAGCATGTTACCATCAGGCACTTTTGTGCTGCCGTTTTTGACCTGGGACACTGGGGAGACTGAATTAGTGTGAAGTGACTGAGAGGAACCAGCTCTGAAGCTGTGTCCAGCCTACCCTTATCTGCTGATTTGATTGTGCCCAGAGCACAACCCAATGCCCTGTGGATCCTGTGCAGGAGTTAGTGCCAGTCAGGACATGAGGGCCCATGTTCACCTCCTGGGGGTCCTGCTTCCCAGTTTAGGGGGACAACTCAAGATATTTTCTCAGGCCATTGTTGGTGATGCCTGGTGCTTAAAGTAAGTCCTCATAACATGCTCAGTGTTGTAAATATTTGTTCTTATTATTCTAATACAAGGTGCCAGAGTTAACATCCAGATGATGCATTCTCCATCTTATTTGTCTAAATCTCCAGGATACAGAGTCACCATCACATTTTGATCAAGAGAAAATGTTTACATTTACTCTCCCACAATGATACAGGCCATGACATAAGTAAAGCTCTCAGGGAAGCAGAAGTATGAGTCTGTCCTGCCCCAGTTGCTTTTCTTGCTGCATCTACCTAATGAGAGCACTTCACAGAGGCATCCCAGATCTTAATTTAACAAGGAGGTATTGTTAAAAAGGACCAAGGAAGGTTTCTACACCACACTCTCCTTAGTTCTCCTTGGTCCAAGGGGAATACTCATAACTATGCTCATCTGAATTAAATGAAAGTATTTTCTATATCTGATAAATATGGTTATGTTTTCAGTTGGACTTATACATTAAAACAGAGCCCCTAGTGGTGTCCCAAGAGAGAATTGTGTAGGTGGAGAAACAGGAGCCTAATCTACAGCTCAATGTCCTGGAAGTATTTTAGTCAGAGAAGCAGACAGCCTAAATGGAACTCTCTGGTGCTCACCCAGAATCCAGAGAGAATACTCCCCTGAAATTAGAGTGACAGACCATGGGTCCTCAAAGTGGTGCAGAAAGGCTGAAGTTTGGGTTCTGAAATTCCCCATGGATGATGGTATTCACCAGAATATGCTCCTCTTCTGCCTCAAGTGTCACCTGCAGAAGACAATTAATGTTATCTTATTTTATGACTCTCAAATATCATGGGATTTTCTCCAATGAGTCATTCTAAATAGAATCCATAAAGTTCACATCTAATCCTTAGATCTTCAGATTATAACCTTTCATAAAAGAGCAGACAAATGGGAGATATGATTAAGTTGAAGATTGAGGATCTGGAGATTTTACTGAATATTCTGCAGGAAACCAACTTAAGTATGAAGGTTCATAGAATGGTGAGAAAGTATGGAGAATCAGTAAGGTTGTGACAATGGTGAAAGGCATTGAGTGATGAAAGAAAGGGTCAAGATCAGGGACCAAGGAAGGTTTCTACACCACACTCTCCTTACTTCTCCTTGGCCCAAGGGGAATAATTATAACTATGCTCATCTGAATTAAATGAAAGTATTTTCTATATCTGATAAATATGGTTATGTTTTCAGTTGGACTTATACATTAAAACAGAGCCCCTAGTGGTGTCCCAAGAGAGAATTGTGTAGGTGGAGAAACAAGAGCCTAATCTACAGCTCAATGTCCTGGAAGCATTTTAGTCAGAGAAGCAGACAACCTAAATGGAACTAGAGAAGAATCTATGAGCTGGAATATCTGGACCTGGATTCTCAACTCAGGATAATGCAGTAGGATCACAGACCTCCTAAATCCTGCATTTCATCTTAATGAGAATTCTGACCTCTAGAAACATGAGAAAACCAGTCTGTGAGACTTTAAGCCTATGAGGAGCAGCAATATGGACAGGGATACCCTGAGAGCAGCTGTCCTATGATCCACCAAATATTCCACATTGCTATCATTTGGTATCTATATTTACTGGAGGGAGAGAAAATTTACCCTAAGAAGAGATGGTACCAGATTTCTTCTAAGGTAGAAAATACCTAGAAAAATCTTCTCCCATATTGGGATTACTCTCACAGCACCAAAAGGAAGGGAGGTTGTTCTTGCTTTCTTTTCATTGATCTCCATATTAGGATTATGAAAGAGGTTACAGGAGAGAGTGTGTGAGGGGAGGACTGAGTCAGTGTTGGGGGTATCGGACATGAGGGAGGACTCAAGAAATGCAAAATGCCCCCTGCTCATTTCGGGAATATAGACAGGTAGAGCTTGGAAGTGTGCAGGCCTGTGTTTTGTAGAAGATACTGCAGAAGGCCTAAGTTGCAGATCAGGTCAGCATGTTGTGGGTAGAGGCAACAGGAGGCTGAGATTTCCTGCCATTCGAGTGGATTTCTCTCCTCCCATCTCATAGTTCTCACTGTATCTTTGGAAGGATTGTAGTCATGTGGAAGCAATATACTTGATGTCAGACAGACTTGGTTTGAAATCCAGTCCCAGACCTCACGGACCATGGGACTTTGCTCAACTAAACTGTGTTCCGATGTTTGGGCCCCTCCTCTGTGGAAAGCATAAGAAAGAATATCACATGGTGGACCACAGGGTTGACCAAATGATGCACCTTGAAATATAATGGTTGTTAAATAAATCACAGAGTTCTGTGATTTATTATTTATTCAAAGTACCTTTGAATATCTCAGATTGAGGACACTAAGTGAAGTCTAAGTATTCAGATATTATTTTGAATTAGCAGCCATTAATATTTATTCTACAGAAAGCATGTGCCTCAGTACACTCAGAGAATCAAATTTTGTTTTTTTTTCTACCAGAGAATCTTTTAACTTCCCATTTATATTGTGCATTGGAAGGTTGAAGCAGGAGATTGACAATCATTGCCTCAGTTTTCCCTGAGCCCCAAATTTATTAGTTCCAAACATCTCATTTATTAAATTACCAGAAATTTGTGGTATACATCAACAGTCATATAAACCACCACAGTGCTGAGATCAGAAGTCCCAGTGTCCATCACCAGGTGTTTTAGGGTAGGGGCCCCTGCAGAGTTGACAGAGAAGAATCTGCTTCTCCATCTCTAGCTCTGGTGGCTGCAGTTCCATGACTCTAGTGTCACCCTTTGTCTTCCATGTCCTTTGTCCTTTGATCCATGTTAATAATTCCTCTTTCTAATGAGGATAGTGGGGCCTGCATCCAGGGCACACGTGGATAATCTCTAATATTTAAATGTCTTAATTCAGTCTGCAAAGTCACTTTTCCCATATAAGGCATATACACAGCTTTCATGGAGTAGAACCTAATGTCATGATAAACACAGTTACAAATCACTAGAAACAAACACCTAGGTGTGTACACCCCTCCACTTCTGCCTGGATTTCCCTCTTCTACTCTCTCCCTAAAGAAGAAAATCCCTTCCCTTCCTTACTATATCCAGTCCCACAAAGCACACTCAGACTCACACAGGAGGAGCTTGTTCAGAAATTGCTTGAAGACTTGCTCTGTCACTATCATCATTCAGTTGGAAGAACACAGCTGAACTGGCCCTTCCACACCTGGGTATCAATTTATACATAGAGACCAGTCATGGACCATTAGTCCCTGGAACTTACCATTGTTGTGTATCCCTCAGGCCACAGGAATGACCACCTCTGCTTTCCATTCTCAACCTTCAACTCACTGTGAACAATAGAGTTGGTGAGGGTGGAAGGAGGTCAGTAAATTTACCAAACTATACTCATGTTTCTCATGGTGAAATTAAGGGGGCATTTTTAGCATTTTGAAAAGTTTTGAGTAAGAATATATTTTCTAGTCATGTCCTAGCTCAAGAGATGAAAATATTTCCTCACTTATGAATACCATGGTCACTTTGCTTAAGTAAAATTTTTTATGAAGCTCCCTAATCTTGCACCAATGCCCTGATCCTCCTTAAAATGTTGGCCCTCATTGTAGATGTCAAGTGAAGATGCTATTTTGCATTTCTAACAACCTACCTGTAATGTGGATAATGATGTTAGCTTCTGCAAGGCATTTATATACTAAAAAAAGGTAGAGTATATGTGTATTTATTAATTTTAATTATTTATTTGTTAACATATAGCTGCACATTTAATGTAGTTCCTCATTATCTGCTTACTATGTAACTTAACAATTATTTCCAATGTGATCCCAGACCTAACAGCACTGGAGATCAGATATTCACATATAATGATTCCACTCTCTTTATAGTGAAATTCTGAGAGTGGCAGTAATATTGATCATGCAGGATCACTCTTATCTGTTTCCAACTCACCATCTCTCTGAGAAGCATATTTCTATAACTCCTGTGATTTCCTGTGTGCCTTTCCAAGGATTTGGAAATCTGCAGAGAAGTCAGTATTCACCAGCCCCAGATGGCAGATGCATGGATAGAGGCAGGGTTCTGCAGAATCATCAGGTTATAAGTTGCAGACAACTGAAAAACCAGACCTGCCTATTCACTAACCCCATAGTTAGGAGGCCCATGTCTTGAGTATTGGAGAAGCTGTCAATTAGGGAAATCAGACAATTCCCTGTTTCTCATATCATCTATACTGACTGTCAGACCTGCCAAGGCAGATCATGACTATAATGTAGACTCCAATTTCATGTATTAAAGCAGGCCCTGCTTGGAATATCTGTGGTGCCTTCTGTTTTGCTATATAAATTAAAACTGATACTGCAACTCAAATTCTCAATAAACATTGATTTAGGTTATTTATTAAACCAGAGAAGACATTATCAGCTGCTCCTTCAACTGAGGAAGAAAAAGGAGAGTGAGGGTGAAGAGGAGCTCCCTGAGCTCTTCTAATAAAACCTCCCAGTGACCTTCATGGTCTGGCTGCCTCTTAGAAGTCCTCTCAGCAGGTGGAAGCAGCAGGAGGAGCAGCTGAAAAAGATCAGCCTCACAATTCTATTTCCCTAGAAGGTTTATGTCATGGCCTGTATCACTGTGGGTGGGGACCTGTAATACTATTGAGAATCATAAGTGACAATGACTTCAGCCTGCATGCTGCTGATGGTGAGAGTGAAATCTGTCCCAGATCCACTATCACTGAACCTTTATGGGACTCCAGATTGCAAATTGGATGCACAATAAATGAGGAGCTTAGGCACTTTTCCTGGTCTTTGCTGCTACCAGATCAAGCAATTGCTAATGCCCTGACTGGCCAGGCAAGTAATGGTGACTATTTCTCTTTGAGATTTATACAAGGAGTTTGGAGACTGGGTCATCTTGCTGTCATCTCTGGCACCTGCAATTGAACACATGAAAGAAAATATGCACAGAATTAAATGTGTTATAAGAGGAAATAACCAGATTGCAATGAACATATTGGTCTGAATAAATCCCCAGGATTTTCCCTCCTTGCATGGGAGGCAGAGCAGCAGAAGCTCCAGGAACTGAGCAGGGGTCTTCATGTCCATGTGTGTCCTGACTGGAATTGACTCCTGCACATGGTGTGAGCAACTTATTAAGAAGTCCTCAGGGCAGTGGGCTGTGCTGTGGGCACATGCAAATCAGCAGGTCTGAGAGGGCTGGGCACAGCTACAGGGCTGACTCCTCTCCCTTACTCAGCACAGAATTGTAGCCTTGCTGTGTTCCAGGACAACCCAGATAAAATGCTCCTCTCTGGGACCAAAAGAAAGTCTAGTGCCATCTGAGTAGCTTTCCATTTTGATCTCATCCAGGTTCAGTGCTTTTTTTCTTTTCAAATGTTTCATCTATGACAGGGGCTGTCCATTATGGCACAATCCCAGACACTGCAGAACTTGTCACCAGCTACTTTCCTTTACACTTATGGAAATCACTGAGGCCAGAGAAGATTCCTCTTTGCTCTCCTTCCCTGATACTCATGATTTGAAGTAAAGAGAAAATGAGAACACTTGGGGAGTCACAATTTATAACAAAGGGTTCACCTGCTTTCATTCAACCTCATGACTCCATCTAAATGACTTTTCTTCTTTTTTGAATGGTCTGTCCAACTACTTCCATCATAGTCATCCAAGATCAGGGATTTTTCTTCCTTCCCATATAGGGAGTATGAACCTCCTTTCTAGCTCAGTTTGTGATTTTGAATTACTTGCATTCACTGGATGCTCAGATCATTGCTCTGATTCTCTCACCTCTGGCAACCCAAGTCCTTGCCTTCAGAAGTAGAGATCCTATCTCTACCAAGTGCCCACTAACTTCTACTATGTTCCCTAATCCTGTGTATTCTATATCTCCAAATGCCTATCAGCTCCTAAGAGAACTCAATTCTCAATGTCTGGTTTACAATGGTTGGGACAAATCAGGGTGCAAGAGAAGCATATGGTGTTTTAAAGTGGAATCCCTGCATGGGGAGTCCTGTTGCAGTGGGGTCTTGAGGGTTTCCCCTCATGGGGTGGTGGTAGTGTTGACCCAGTATGGGGGTCAAAGAGGGGTGAGGCAAGGAGGCATTTGGAGGGATAGAAGTCCCCTGCACAGGTGACAGACCATGCATGAAGCCAAAGACACCCATTCAGGGAGTCAAAGTTGATGGTGGTCACAGAGTGTCAGAATGGAGCATGGGTGGGTTTGTTAGAGGGAGTATGTGCATGGGAGGGTTTGGTGATGATGGCTGCTGGAGATTGGTTTTAAACAGGGGAGTTTTATGGTTTGCATGTGTGGTGTTTCCCAAAAGCTCATGTGTGCACAGATTTGCCTAGAGGGAATATGTTTCCCCAGGGGACACAGCACAGAATCATTCTCTTTCCTGTGAGTATAGATATCTCTTGCTCTTGTGATGGTTAAGAATGTCATGACAAGACTTATTGGTTTAACTCTACATGTGTTCTGATATTATTCTCTTGCAAATTTAATATTATTTTATTGTTTTCTCTTAGGTATTTTTATTTCATGTGTCTTAAAGAGGTTCTTTTCTGACCTTGTTTATTTGAGGTTCTTTATGATTCCTGTATTTTAATGTCCCTGTTATTTCTGTGGTAAGAATGTTTCTATGTCATTATTTCACTGCACAGTTTCTTAATAACTTTAGTTTGTATTTCCATTTCCATCTGTCTTAGAGACTCTCAAATTTGGTGTGTTGATGTTGCCCAGGAATTTCATATTGAAATATGGTGTTTTATTTATTTATTTGTTTTATTTATTTGTTTATTTATTTGATATTTTTGCAGAGTAATTACATATTTTTAACCTGTTTTAAAGGTCTGAAGTTCTGTTTTCTATTTAACTTAATATGCTCATAATACTTTGAATTAATTTTTAATTCAATTTATCATGTCTTTTTTTTCAGTAGCACTGATTGGTTTCCACTAGCTCCACTTATTGTTGTTGAAGTGTTCTTTCATTTTCTATGTTTGATTCTTTAATTACTTACTTATATTTCATTTATCTCATTGAATGTTTAATAATCAGTTTTAAAGCATTTCTCTAGAATTTTGCTTTTTTCACAACTCTGTGGTTTCCATTTGGGTGATTGTAAATTTGGGGGTGAAATTGGTTTGCCTCTTTCCTCCTGTTTTTAGAGGATCTGTGTTTGTGCTTGTATTGGCTTGAATTATTTTTTCATCTTTTGTGCACATTTCATTTGGTATGTACTTATCTTTTTTGTTCTTTGAACTTCTCTATATTTTTGCTGCATAAGCAGATATTTAGGATTTGGAACTGAGATCCCCTTCCAGCAATTCTGGTCATTTATTTGGGGTTTTTGCATCCCCTATTCTGTATGTTGATATATTAATGGTGCTAACTTGCATGTGGAGTGAGGTTTGCTGTTACTTGGACTGAGGTGTGTGTGTAGCTAAGCAGCAGGATCTTTACTCTGAAAATTATAACATCCTAATCACTTCCCAGTCCCTCTATGTGAAAGAGGGGTAAAGAAATAAGAATAATGGAATCAACAACAAATAGCCTTAGAATAGATGTCATCTCCTACTATGAGGTCTCTAAGTGTCATCTGAACAGAAGTGGTGGGGTCAACATTTAGTATCAGCACCAACAATAAATTGCTATGAACTAAATAAAGACATGGAAACATGTCTACTGTTGTCCACTATAGTGATAACCAAAACAATGTGAATAGGGTAGAAATTATATAAACTTCTTACATACAGTGGAACTACATTTCCTTAAGTGGAGAGAAAATAAAGTAGAAAGGCAAGTTTGAAATATTTCAAAAGTGAACAGAGAGGAATTGGGAGAAGGGTAGCAGGTGATGGCAATAAAGAAGAAAAAATTTAAATAACCAGAACTCATGAATAGAGAAGAAAAGGAAACAAGAAAATTTGTTTGTTAGAGCGGAATGAATGTGGAGGATTAAGAAGAGGAACTGAAACAGATACAGATCAACAAACAAACAAAAAATCAAACCAAATCAAAGCCACATAAAACTTTGCCCCACCAAAGTTAAAACAAGGATAAATAATGATCAGGTGAAAACACAATTCAATAAAAGAAAATCAGGTGAATATATGTGTACTTTCAAATGTATCAGTGAAGCAAGAACAGGGATGTGCACACACATGCACAATCCACAGAATGGAAAAGAGTGAAAAATTTAATTTTTTTAATTCACATTTTTAAAAGGGGGATTCTTTTTCTTGGATGTTTTGGGGATTTTTGCTTGTTTCTCTTCTGGGTTTTGATATTATTGAGGGGAGGATAATTCTTAATGAGAAATGGAGGACCTGTTTCTGCTGAGGTGTTCAACGCTGTTAACAAGGATGACTATCCCTGTTGATGCTGTTGTGCCATTCACACCTTTCATTTGGGATATATAACTTTTGACCAAGGGATAGGAGTTGTGAATCTGACTTCTGTGAGTTTCTCACATCATGCCAAACCTGGTGACCTGAAACCAAAGCTGGTTGCCATAGCTCTCAGCTTCCTGTTTCACAACACAGGACATTCTGTACTGGAGAGTGCTCACTGTGGATGTACTGCTACCAGAGTAGTTTTGAGGCAGAGGCCCAAGCAGGAAGTCACAGCTTCCTACCTGGAATACTGAACTGAGGAGCAGGTAGACAGTGCAGTCTTCCTATATACCACAACCTTGAGAGCCCCCTTTTTGGATTTTGTATTATTAGCTTATTGCCTTGCCTTTGCTTGCTTTGGGTTTGGCTGGCTCTTCTTTTATAGTTTGTCAAGACAAGAAATTTGGGTGATTTGTTTAAAATTTTCTTCTTTCTTTTCTAAATACAAACATTTAGAGTCCTATATTTACATTACTTTTTCTTCTATTTCAATTTTGCCCATAAAGCAACATGATTGTTCTCTCACCTGAGAAAAAACAGGAGAAACATGAGGATATGGGGACTAGGTAGAAACATCACCTCGAAGGATCTCTCTGATGCTGTTCACAGCCTGTTGCATGAAGAAGCTTCCATACTTAATGGTCTTGCTGCAGGAACCATTTGGGAGAGGTAAAATATTTAAAATCTCTTAATGATATAATATCATGCCTCCTCAAGATACCTACCAGCTGGGGTTTACACCTAGATATGAGCAGTGTGGACAGGCATGAGACTTTTTTTAAGTTTGGGAAATATTGCAAAATTGAAGGGATTATGGAGATATAATTAACACCCCAAGGCAGTTGATTTTGAATCAACTGAAGGGAGATTTTTCTGGGTAGGCCTGACATTTTATGTCATATTCCTGAAAAAAGGAAGCAAGACCTCAGCCCTGTGGAAAAAATTGTTTTTATTGGTCTCATTACTGAGCAGTCAAAATGGCAGAGAACTTCTGGTGACCTGCAAGACTAACAGTCACCAAATATACAGCAGCCTTAGCCACTCAGTTTCCATGCACATAATTCTGAGAACAACTTTAATGTATTTGGAAGGATATTCTTCAAGCCTCCAGATGAGGATGCAGCTGAGGCAACATTTTGATTGTAGTTTATAAGACCCTGAGGAAAGACTCAGTCTTACTCTTGTCCACTCTCCTCCCTCACAGAAATTGTGAGATCATAAGTTTATGGATTAAAATATGAAGTGTGTTAATTTGCTGTGAATCAATAGAAAAATAATAAAATGCCAGGCATGGTGTTTTATGTCTGCAATCTTTGTTACATCAGAGACTGAGGCAGGAAAACATCAAATTTGGGGCCAATTTCAGCACATTAATGATACTCTCTCTTGAAATAAAAAATATAAAAATGGTTGGAAAGTATCTCACAGGTAAAGCACCCCAAGGTTCAATACTATTAAAGAAAAGAAAGGAAGAAAGAAAGAAAGAAAGAAAGAGAGAAAACTAATGCAATAATACAATTTCCTGTGTACTGAGACAGGATTATAAACTTTAAAAGTTCAGAAATGTGGGTCTGAATTGAGTTCAATATTTCATCAGGCTATAAGTTTGAGCTTTTCCACTCCTTTGGGAAGATGCAGAAGTGAAAGACTTGGCCACACATATGGAAGCCATCATAGAAAAAAAAAATACATGAACATCTCATAAGGAGAAAGGAACTAAAAATAAACCTATAACACAGGGCTTACTTTAGGGATAGACACAGAGATATCTGAATCAAGGCATAATAAATATAACACACCACAATTCTGTTTTTGGAATAACAATGGTAGTCTTCCTTGTGACCTTGAGCAATTAACTGTGGTGAAAAATCTAATATTTTGATGATAATATAAGCCTGTGTCTGAATACTTGACACCAATAATTTCAACTGTTCAAAGATATTTTATTTGAAATGGCTGAGAAATATTCCTTAAAGTTTAAAATTACTTTCTGGGCAAAATACAACTGAATCTAGAAAACTTATTCAGAAATTTTACCTTGAGATCTTGATTCAGAATGGAAATCATGAAATTATAAAATGTATGGGGTGGGATAAATAGACACATTTATTTAAAAAAAATTAAAATTTCAGATTCAGTTATTCTGTCCATTGGAAATCCTAAAGAGTCAGCCAAAATTCTCAAAGAACTGATAAATGCATTCATCAAAGTAAGAGGATAAAAATATGTGTACAAAACTCAGTAGTACTCCTACACACCCACAGTGAACTCACTAAGAAAGAATCAAAAAAATAATCCCATTCACAAAGGAATCAAAACAAAATACCAGGGAATACACCTAGCCAAGAAGGTGAAAGAATGCTACTGATAATATAAACCACAGAAAAAAGAAATGGAAACAGACATAAGAAGACAGAATGACATACCATGATCATGGATTGGGAGAATTAATATCATTAAAATGGCCATGTTATCCACAAAGGTCATTAGATTTGATACAATTTTTATCAAAATATCAATGGATCTCTAAACAGAAATAAAAAAGTGTACCAAAATCCACATGGCAACATTAACAAAATTCCTGACTACCAAAGCAATGCTGTGCAGAATGAATGTGACCATTCTTGATTTCGAATAAACAATAAGAAAAGCAGCATGGATCTGTGTAGGAATAGTCATGTATTCAATGGAAAATAAAAGAAGGCCATAAATAAACCCACCCATTTAAGCCATCTAGTTCTTAAAAAGGAGAAAAAAAACTTATGTTGCTGAAGAAAGCTTCTTCAGCAAATGATTCTTTAAAATTAAACTTCAGCCTGCAAAAGATTAAAAATTAATCCCCAAGATTTTTTTTTAATTTTTCATACAAAAATAAACTCAAAATGGACCCAAAACCTTAATGTCAGATCTGAAGCTTTGATTTTTCTCCTAGAGGAAAGCATAGGGGAATCACTTCCAGGTACAGATATAGGCAGCATTTCTCTAAGCAAGATGCTGTCGGGGTCTTTAGCCCCCTTACTCTTCTCAACCAGCAACAAGGGAAGGGAGCACTCCCCAACAAGGCCAGACAGGGAAAGGTAGGGCCAACTGACCACCCACACCCAGCCCTCCAGGTGGATGACTATCAGACGCATTAGGGAGACCAGTAACAGCAGGGAACTCATTTATTGAGGAAGTCACACAGCTTTTATGTAGGGTGAAGGGTAGGTGGGAACCAATCAGCTTAAAGGTCAGCAAGGCACAGGCGGGGTGGTTCACTCAGGCAAGAGTCCCATAGGACTATATGGCAAGCACGAGCTGATCACGTTTGTGGAACTGTTGTTTACCAATCCCTGACAGTGGTCCGATTTATCATCATTAACTTTGAAACCACCTTTGAGGACCTTGATCTTGCTTACCCTCCAGGAAGTAAGGAGTCAGCATGAGTTAGTTAACATGCCATTAGTCCCAACATTTCCCCCTTTTTTGTTTTATATTAAGGGTGTGTCTGTCTTAGGTTGCCCCTGGGAGGGTCTTACCCATCATGGAACATCACCCTAGCAGTTTGGTGGTCTGCCTTACTCGAAGGTGTGCCTGTCTTAGGTTGTACTCCTCTGAAGATCTTACCCATTATTGACTACCACCTTAGCACTTCAGACTGGCCCCTCAGGAGGAGCAGGGATTATGGGAAAGACACTTAGACCCCAGTGTCCTGATACGAGTGATCCATGATCCTATAGGGCTCCCAATCATCATTATCAAGGGTGGTATAATGCTGTTGGACCACCATGAGCTGCACAGACTTAGCCTGGCTTTTCAGGAAATGGATAAGCTTATTGATTATGCAAGGACCAAAGGTGAACACAAGAATAATGGTGATTAGTGGTCCCATAAGTGGGAGGAGGTAGGGGAGCCACCCGTGTAACCCAGTCCAGAGGAAATTAGAGTGGAGCTTGCTCCTGCAACATTCCAGATCTTCTTGTAGGTTTTTGATTTTATCTTGTACAATGCCAGAGCAGTTGGCATAGAACAGCACTCTTCACCCAGGAACAGGAAAAGCCCTCCTTCCTTCACCATTAGCAGATCCAAACCACAATAATTTTGCAGGATGACAGTGGCCAAGGAATCAAGTTGAGACTGTAGATCTAAGATGGTACTGGCAACATGTTGCATATCATCAATTATTTGTTGAGAAAGCTTATTATAGAGAGCAAGAGACGTGCTTATGCCTGAAATTCCTGTCCTTACTCCTGTTGCCACTCCTATCCCTAGTAGGAGGGGTATAGTGTTTATTGCCCCTTTTGCTTGTGGTTTGGAGTGCTCCACAGATGGTATGGGTAGGGACTGATTATTTGGGAGGATTGTGACCTCTGGGAATAAGAGAGAAAGAGCACATATTCCTGTCCAGTTACCAGGGAGAACATTGGATGCTGGTCCTCCACAATAAAAGACCATACCATTTGGAGCAACTAGGGGTGTATTTGCAGTGGGAATAGTGATGTTTTTCCTGCATACATTAGAATTCAAAGACCCCATGTCCTCAGTTTGATTAGAGGTTGAGCTAGGAAGAAAACTGGTCACATTGGGTGAGCCAAAGGGGATTATGTCACTATAGGGGGACAGTATAGGACAACTGGAGGAGAAGGTTATGGTTTCATTAGGGATTAGCAGAAGACCCGTGACCCTAAGGGGTCCATTGCAAAAGCAAAGCCAGCAGTCTTCTGCAAGAGGGGGGTTAGTGAGATTTAAAAGTTGAAACATAGCCTGCAAGATGGCCTGAGTTTCAGGATCAAGGTTGAGCTCTCCCCTCATCTCTGGTAAGGCTAAGGGGTGATAAACAGGGAACCTAGGGCTTGATTCTGCTAGCTTTTGTATAGTCCTTTCAATTTGTTTATCTTATGCCCAATCTTGTACCCCACCTCCATCACTTTGCCCTGGGGGAGGCAGGAGGGACCAGCACATGTCCTTAAGCTGTTCCACAGGGCATGAAAGTCTAATGCCACTTTGAGACCCTTTGGACTGGCTGGTCCACAGAATTTGCCCCCCATTGGTTTTCCATTGAGAGGCATCTCCATAGCAGTAGACCAGCATGGAATTATAGGTCATTGTTCACGCCTTAGGACAGGGCAGGGGCCCAGAAGGTTTGCTAGGTAGGGGTGCGGATTTTTTCCAGCAGGCACTATCCCCTATTTTGACCCCACAACCAGAAGTAGCAACCACTATGGCTGCCCACTTACAGTGGGGGGCCCACTTAAGATGGTGTGCAAGATAGTCTTGAAGGTGTAACACCTTGGTGCAAGGTGAGTTCTAAAGGAGTAGAAGCAGGAAGCTCTTAGGGGGTTCCTTTGAATAATCATAAAGACTGTGAATTGGAGTAGGAATCTCATAGTGAATTAGGGGCTCTCAGTGTGATTAGAATACTTGTGATAAACATCCAAAAATGTGATGCCTAGGATGAACGTCAGAAGAGAGATGATGTGAAGTCCAGTAACAATGAGGCACAGAGTACAAAAGAAGGAATATTATACCTCAAGAGGGCCTGCCAGCACTTATGAACCAGTCAGGGCCATGCCAGTATCCAGTTAATGGACCTTTCCTTTGGACTTCAATCTTAAGGTAAAGCACTTGATTAGCCCAGTGTTGTTGGAAGGTAGTTAAGGGTTGATTTTTTGAAAAATTTAAAATATTTAATATAAGCATTGCTATTCTTAATTGGTCATGGGGGTTATTTCCCCTTTTTTGTCTTATTAGTTGATCTTTTAAAGTTTTATTATGTCTTTCAATTATGGCTTACCCTTTTGGATTATATGAGATCCCAGTGGTGTGTTTAATACGCCAATTGTTGAAGAATTCTTATAATGATTTACTTGTAAAACAGGGACCATTATCTGTTTTGATCTGTTGAGGCAAGCCTAAAATGGCAAAACATTGTAAGAAATGGCTTTCAGCATGCTTGGCCTTCTCACCAGAGTGAGCAGTGGCCTAGCAGGCATGGGAGTAAAAATCAATAGACATAAATATATATTTTAAATTTCCAAATGGTGCATAATGAGTTACATCAGTTTGCCAGATAATGTTAGGTTTTAAACCTCTGGGATTTACCCCGGGGGAGTGGAGAGGAGGAATCTGTAAGACAGGTAGGCAAGATTTGCAGGTTCTTACAATCTTTTTTAAATCCTTTACAGGGACCAAAGGAAACTTATGATGTAACACTCTCCAATTTAAATGGGTCAGGTCATGAAGGCTTTGGGCTAGTTGTAAGTCCTGTTGAGGTTGGACCGTAGTTATTGAGGTCCCTGATATGGCTAACTGGTTGGTCATGGCATTGCCTGTGGAAGGGAGCTGGGTAGATTTTGATGTCCTCTTCGATGCTGTAAGAATATGGGTTCAGCATGCTCCTTTAACAAGGACCATACCTGGATCATCAAGGAAGTATATGAGGAGACCAATGTAGGTAGCACGTTTATCACATATAGGCTATCTGAGAAAGGATTCATAGGTTTTTGTACTTGAGTTAGGGCCATAGCAACTGCATATAACTCCTTAAATTGTGCTGACCCAAAAACTGGTTCAAAATGGGTAATCACTTCCTCATTCACTAATCTGGGAGGGGGGGTAAATTACAACAGCAGATCCCTCTTTTCCTCCATCTGTGAATACATTTACAGTTTAGGGAGGAGTTTAGTGGAAAAAATATAGAGGGTGCCCATTTCACTTTGCAAATGAGGACACCCATTTGGTTGACCCATAATGGCTGTCAATCTTCCCTAAGAAGCCCTCCAATGCACAGGATGCTCTATTGTTATTCCTTTGAACCCATTCAAAATCTGACAGGTGATAGGGCACTGTTAAAACATCAGGCTCTTTTCCATAGTGCCTAAGGATGGCATCCCTGCCTTTAATTATAAGGTCAGCCAATTGGTCAAGGTGAGCATAGACCCCAGAAGCCCCCCATATTACTGCATGTATCCATTGAAGGGGCTCTCCCCGCTGAGTTAGGGCTGCAGTGGACAGCTGAGAACCGGGGAGAATCCAGATGCTAAGGGGGTCTTCAGGCTGGTATCGAGCCAACTGGGTAGTGTTAAGGGCTGCTTGTATTTTTTGGAGTATATGTTGATGGTCTTGAGTTAGGGTAACAATGTCTGTAGGATCTTTGTCCTGTAGCAGGTCAAAGAGAGGGAGGATATCCTCCATAGAGTTAGGAAACCATGGTCTCAACCAATTAAGCTCCCCTAATAACTTTTAAATCAACCAAGGAATAAGAGGATTGGAGGAGTAATTGAGCTTTAAGGGGACAAACAGAATCCAGTTTGAGCTCAGTTCCCAGTATCTTGAAGGGAGGGACAGTTTGGACCTTTTCATTAGATATATGTAGTCCTCCTTTCTCCAAAAGGCCTTGGAATTCCTTGTATGCAGAGCTTAGTTGTAAGGCATCAGTGGCTCCTATAATAATATCATCCATATAAATATACAAGGTAATTTGTGGCCTTTTTTGTAGGGGTTGAAGGAGATCAGAAACAAAATGTTGACAAAAGGCAGGGCTATTAGCCATGCCTTGGTGTAGAACCACCCATTCATAATGTTCATTTGGCCCTTGGTAATTGGTAGAGGGCACTGAGAAAGCAAACTTCTCACAATCATCTGGGTGAAGTGGTATTGAGAAGAAACAATCTTTGATATCAATAACAAGAAGCAAGAGATCTCTTGGGATAGAGGGGATCCAGGGAAGACGCCTTAAAGGGGTTCCTACCGGAACCATACGACTATTAATTTTCCTGAGATCTTGAAGCACCCTCCATTTTCCTGATGTTTTTTGGATGACAAAAACTGGACTATTCCAGGGACTTAGAGATGGTCTAATATGACCTAAGGTCAGTTGTTCTTGTACAATATCTCTTAAACATTGGAGCTTATTTTGGGGTAATGGCCACTGTTCCACCCATATGGGGGGCCTGGGAGCCATTGGATGGCTGACATCATTGGAACAGTGGCCTTTAGGATTGGAGGTGTGGCCTTACCCCAGGGAGCTGGGGACCTTTTG
This sequence comes from Sciurus carolinensis, assembly GCF_902686445.1. Taxonomy (NCBI): domain Eukaryota; kingdom Metazoa; phylum Chordata; class Mammalia; order Rodentia; family Sciuridae; genus Sciurus; species Sciurus carolinensis. The sequence goes on along the minus strand of NC_062227.1, from coordinate 18,008,004 downwards.
CCAAGGTGCCAGAAAAAGAGGTCCCCTCTATAATTACTAAAAGGGCCAGGCAGATTGAACCATGGTTCATATTCCTCCCACTGAAGGATGTCATCATACACTGCCCTGTGATCAGTCATTATATAGACCTCAGCTTTCCCCAAAATATCTTGTCCCAATAGATTTGCAGTAAGACCTGAGGCTATGAGGGGGTGCATGTTTCCCTGGGCACCATCCACATCCAGCCATTTCAGCCAATCTTTGGTCTCTTCTGATTCAATATCACCTCCTACCCCTAGCAACTGGGGGTCAGAAATCAATGGAACTTCTTTCCTGCTATAAAAATGTCCATTTTGGGGGCCTGGGGAGACAGCTTAGTTGGTAGAGAGCTTGCCTTGCAGGCACAAGGCCCTGGATTTGATCCGCAGCACCTCAAAAAAAAAACTGTCCATTTTTGGCCTGACCCCAGGGACAATGGGAACAGTCCAATGTGCCTCAGAGGGGCTATCAGGGGAGAAACCTCCTTTGTGTGATGGGGCTGGAGAGTGCCCCTTGATTAGTTTAAAGGTTTCCCCTCAATGTCAAATTTAGATTTGCAATCCCTCTGCCAATGGAATCCCTTTCTGCATCTTGGGCAAGGCATCTTGGGGGTGGCCAATTTTTGAGCTGAACCTGTAGAGCATTGGGGCAGAGCCTCAGAATGCACCTAACCTGTGGGGCAATCCCTCTTGAAGTGGCCTCATTGACTGCAGCCATAACATACTCCTTTGCCCTTAGTTGCAACTGGTGACAAGGCTGCCATGAGAGCCTCAGCAAGTGAGGCAGTTTGGGCCTGTAGGGCTGCAACCAAGGACTGAGACTAATGTGCTTGCATGCCAATATCTTTGGTAGTCACAATCCACCTTCCCATGGAGTGATCTTTCATCCCTGCACAGGCCAATTTGTGATCAGTAGTCATTCCTTCCCAAACTAACATTTTAACAAATTAATCTCTTAGGGGCCCCAGAGGAAATTTTCTCTGAAGGCTTTCTACCCTTTCAATGAAGGTTGCTAGGTTCTCAGTTGCCTTCTGGGTAATCCCTGTGATGGAGTGTTCTGAGGGGCCCTCCTCTAGCTTTATCCATGCCGCTAATCCTAGGGCTTTGACTTGGCCTTGATATGGGGCCAGGATGGCAGCCTGTAAGAGACCAGCAGAGAATTGGTCACTGGTCCCCGAGAGCATCCCATAAGTAACTGGGACTGGAGGGTTAGCAGCCTGGTTCCATTCAGCCTGAGCATGACATTCTTCATTTAAAAATGCACACCACTTTAGATATAAAGGATCAGGAAGGACAGTTTTAGTTAGGTTCTTCCTATCCTGAGTGGTGCACTGCTGGTGGGCGAGGCTCTGGAGGATGGTTTCAGCCCAAGGGGAATTGGGTCCATCCTCTGAAACTGCTTTCTTTAGTTCCTTTAAATCTTGTGCCTCCCATGGGTACCATATAGCAGGCCAGTTACCCCCTGGGTTAGCATTTACCAGGAAGGCCATACAGGGAGGGAGAGGTTAGAATCAATGAGTTCTCTCCCAGTATAATAAAATTACTGCTGGGAAAAATTCCTGCCATCCAGACAAGATGGTGGCAATGAGCCTCCCTGGGGTGGAAGTGGGCCCTCACTATGTGCAGAGGCTGGCTGCCCTCATGGTTCCTTTGGATGGGGTGGTAGTAACCATTCCCCAGGTGAGGATGGGCAATAAGGAGGAGAGCAAGGGCTTTCATTGGATTCTGATGTGGCCCCAGAATCAGGTGTGGTCATGGGCATGTTAGAAGTGTCAAAAATGATATCAAAGGGGTCGAAGGGCTCTCCTTTAATATCCTCAACCTTGGGAGGAGCAGACAGAGATGGATTGGGCTCCTCATTAAAGGTCTCCCAATGTTGTTTACTATGTGGCAAGTTTCTGGAAAGAGATGCAATGGGAGGAGCCAGTGGTTCTTTAGGTGGCGGCTCTTTGGGGGGAATCTTGGAGTCCCCTTTGGGAGGTCCTGGAGAGAAGCAGGCCTTAAGGGTGGATAATGTAGGGTAGACTCCCAATGGGGGACCCTCCCCTAAATTGATTTCCCTATTCCTAACAAGTTGTTCTACACGATCCCATGTGGACCAGTCAAAAAGATTAGTGACAGGAAGCCAATGGGCCACCTGAGTAAAGGTGTCCCAGGCTTTTTCCTCAAGGCCCTACTTTTTAGCATAAGCTTAAGAGCCTTGAGTGCAGGGTCATCATATGGGTGTGCATTTGCCACATCCTTTCAGGGATGACCTTACCTCGGAACTCGGAACTCGCTTAGCCCAATCCGCCAGTACTTTCGGTTTTGTAGCTGCTCCTTTGCTTTGGCCATGACTTCTTTGAATCAGCCTCGAGGTGCCCCACGTTGGGTGCCAAATGTTGGGTCTTTAGCCCCCTTGCTCTTCTCAACCAGTGACAAGGGAAGGGAGCACTCCCCAACAAGATCAGACCGGGAAAGGTAGGGCTGACTGACCGCCCGCACCCAGTCATCCAGGCAGAGGACAATCAGACGTGTCAGGGAGACCAGTAACAGCAGGAACTCATTTATTGAGGAAGTCACACAGCTTTTATGTAGGGTGAAGGCTGGGCAGGAACCAATCAGCTTAAAGATCAGCAAGACACAGGGAGTTCACACAGGCAAGAGTCCCATAGGACTATATGGCAAGCACAAGCTGATCACGTTTGTGGAACTGTTGTTAACCAATTCCCTGATGGTGGTCCAATTTATTGTCATTAACTTTTGAAACCACCTTTGAGGCCTTGATCTTCCTTACCCTCCAGGAAGTAAGGAGTCAGCCTGAGTTAGTTAACGTGTCATTAGTCCCAACATTCTCTTACCTGGGAGATTAACCACATGATCTGCTAGATTCTAATGATCCTAGAGAAAAAGAAATCACAGGCTTGGGTTACCTAAAAATATCTAAAAGCCCACTCTACCCCACCCTCCTCCTTAAGACTCCCAGATTTTCCATCCTGTGAAAGGGAAAAGCTTTTTGTGACCACTTAAACCAGATGCTGCATATGGACATAATTTTATCTTCCTTAGAAAGCACTATGGAGTTACTGTGTCTTTCAGAAGTCAGACTGTGGCCTGTGCCCTTTTCTCTCACAGTCAGCCACTCTACTTTCTGTTGCTCAACCATATTTTACAACTGAGCTTCAATATGGCTACCTCTGGGTCCTCTCCCAGTGTTGGTGGGGGATAACCAAGAGGGGAAGCTGCTTCCCATCATACAAGATTCAGCACAACTGCACCAGGAAGAGAGCTGAGTATGGGCAAGTGACAAAGTCTAAGCAGTCAAAGGTCTGGATCATTTAAGGGCCAAGGTTGTTCCAAGGAAACAGGATTCCAAGGAAGACTGCTCTTTTTGGAAAGGGATAGGAGACAACAGAATTCCTTCCCCAACCAAAAATTCTCTTTACTCACTCTGGTTTTACTATTTGGGGTAAGAACTTTAAATTTTACAGATTATTATCATACTAGCTAAAAACTAGAGGAATTTAAATATTAAAGAGGAGCAGTATGGCAGAATCAATTGATACTTTGTTCCACAACTCTTATGCAGACTTAAGAATGATAGTTTAAAAATAAGGTGGATTAAGTAACTCAGAAAATACTCAAATGTAAAAAAAAAAAAATAGAAAATTGCATGTATGATGGGATTACTACTGTGACATCTGATGATGTACTTTTTGAGCTAGAGGTATCAAACACATTCAATTACAGTGCTGCTGGTAAACTTGTGGGGTGGTGTGCAGAAATATAGAGATATGTGACCTGATTAGACTCATTGTCCCCACTTAGAGCCTCAGAGCTGCCTGGGACACCCAACTCTCTCCTGAAAACCCTACACAGATGCCACTGGGAACTAATATTAGGAAGCTCACTTATGTGTGCCTAGCCTGTCCTGTTTCATGGAAGGTGCCATGCCAAGAATAATGGCACTGGATACTGTAGAATCCAAGTCATCTTGAGGGCTTTTCCCCTAAATATTCAGAATTGAAATAAACATTCCCTTGGGACTGAATGTGTCAAGTTGTTGGGGTATTGAGCCCTGACCCTGAACTCAGGAATTTTACCAATCAGGGTGAATATTCACAAGTGAATCTTTTGCTTCTGATTGGTCCTCTAGCATTGTAAGGGAATTCAAGGTTGCCAGACTATCCTGTCAGTCACTGCTGCAGTTCTCTGAGTCTTTTTCTCTCTCCCCCTGCTGCCTGACCCCCCTCAGCAGGACCCCACAAGGAAGTTCCTTCATTAACACTGTTGAAGGTCATATGTTGATATGCTGTTTGTTAACACTAGGATGAAACTAAAGCCCTGGTCTCCTTACTGTCTTTACTTCTTCTTTTTAATTTATTTTTATTGTAAACAAATGAAATACATGTTGTTTCTGTTTGTACATGAAGTAAAGGCATACCATTTATGTAATCATACATTTACATAGGGTAATGGTGTTTAATTCATTCTGTTATTTTTTTCCTATTTTTCCCTTCCCCCACCCCTCCCACCCCTCTTTTCATTCTATACAGTCCCTCCTTCCTCTAGTCTCACCCACATCCCAATCCCCCATTATGTGTCATTATCCACTTATCAACAAGATCATTCATCCTTTGTTTTGTTGAGATTGGCTTATCACACTTGGCATGATATTCTCCAATTTTATCCATTTGCCTGCAAATGCCATAATTTTATTATTCTTTATGGCTGAGTAATATTCCATTGTATGTATGTATATATATATATATATATATATAGATAGATAGATAGATAGATAGATAGATAGATAGATATATTTCTTTATCCATTCATCAACTGATGGAAATCTAGGTTGGTCCCACAATCTGGCTATTGTGAAATGAGCAGCTATGAACATCTATGTGGCTGTATCTCTGTAGTATGCTGATTTTAAGTCCTTTGGGTATAGGCCAAGGTGTGGGAGAGCTGGGTCAAATTGTGGTTCCATTCCAAGATTTCTGAGGAATCTCCACACTTCTTTCCAGAGTGGCTGCACTAATTTGCAACCCCACCAGCAATGTATGAGTGTACCTTTTTCCCCACATCCTCGCCAACACCTATTGTTGCTTGTATTCTTGATAATCACCATTCTAATTGGTGTGAGATGGAATATTAGGGTAGTTTTGATTGCATTTCTCTTATTACTAGAGTTGTTGAACATTTTTTCATGTATCTGTTGATTGCTTGTAGATCTTCTTATGTGAAGTGTCTGTTCATTTCCTTAGCCCATTTGTTGATTGGATTATTTGTATTCTTGGTGTGGAGTTTATGGAGTACTTTATAGATTCTGGAAATTAGTGCTCTATCTGAAGTATGAGTGGCAAAGATTTTCTCCCACTCTGTAGGTTCTTTCTTCACATTGATGATAGTTTTCTTAGCTGAGAGAAAACTTTTTAGTTTGAATCTATTCCAGTTATTGATTCTTGCTTTTATTTCTTGTGCTATGGGAGTCCTGTTAAGGAAATCTGATCCTAAGCCAACAAGTTGAAGATTTGGACCTACTTTTTCTTATATAAGATGAAGGGTCTCTGATCTGATTCCAAGGTCCTTGATCCATTTTGAGTTGAATTTTGTGCAGGGTGAGAGATAAGTGTTTATTTTCATTCTGTTGCATATGGATTTCCAGTTTTCCCAGCACCATTTGTTGAAAAGGCTATCTTTCTCCATTGCATGTTTTTGGCACCTTTTTCTAGTATGAGAAAATTGTATTTATTTGGGTTCGTGTCCATGTTCTCTATTCTGTACCATTGATCTACCTTTCTATTTTGGTGCCAATACCATACTATTTTTGTTACTACTGCTTTGTAGTATAGTTGAAGTTCTGGTATTGTGATACCCCCTGCTTCACTCTTCCTGCTAAAGCTGTCATTACTTCTTGTTGAAGCTGATACTTGCACTGGCAGAAAATCCTAGGAGACTGTGGGCCATGTCAGACATACCCAAGAGTCTGTGCCACCCTTCAACTGAGCACCTAGTCCAATGTGCTCAGAAGGGATGGCTGCAAAATTTTACCTCAATTAACCAAGAGTGTACTAACCTCAAGTTGTGACTCCCAGAGGGTCATGGCACACCATGGCTGGAGGACTTTGGACATATTTGTTACCAGTCTACATTTGGCTAAGCAAGGGAAATGGTATTTTGGAAAATGGTCTTAGTTAGGGAAGTGGCCCATTCCACATATCAAGACCTGAGAACCAGGCATGGCTCCCATTAGCTTATAATTCATTGGGGAATTTGGGGCTCCTGGTCCCAACATATTTCATTTTCTGTTCTACCACTTGGCTCTATTTCCTCTTCTTATCCCACATACATTTTTCTCATCAACTTGGGCAAGACAGCTGTGTACTGGGCATCCATGAAATCCTGGGTATGTCCCTTAAACTTCCTAGTCAATCTTTCAAGATAAAGATATTTTGAAATTCAAAAATGGAGCAATTTGCCCTTTGACACTCACATAATATCTTGACATGGCCTTGTTCACTCACATAATGTCCTCATTATAATCTCTTACACTCACATAACACCCTCACCATGACCTATCACACACAGCATTTTCTCTGACTTCTGACACTCAACTAATGCCCTCAATGGGGCCTCTCACACTCACATATTATGCTCAATGTGACATCTGACACTCACATAATACCCTACTGTGGCTTTTGACATTCAGATAATACCCTCACTTGGCCTCTGACTCTCACAAAATATTCTCACTCTTACCTTGACATTCATACAATATCATCACTGTGACCTTGACAGGCACATAATATCACTATGGCCCCTGCCACTGACAAAATATACTCACTATGGCATCTGATGCTCTCAAATATACTTACTGTGTTCACTTATATTCATATATTTATTCAGAATAGCCCCTGAGATTGAAAGTTTTCCTAACTGTGGCCTCTGACATTTACAAAATTTCTTCTCATTGGTTGATGACTCTCACATATTACACTCACTGTCACGTGTTCCTCACATAATTCACTCAGTGTGACATCAAACACTCATATAATACCATGCTGTGGCCTTTGACACAGACTGTCCTCTATTGGTCTCTGACACTTACATAATTCCTTCATTGTTTCCCCTGACACTGACTTCAGACACACATGTAATACCAATATTTTGGCTTCCTACACACATATTATACTCAATGAGGTAATTGAAACTTACATAATACCTTAAATGTGGCCTATGACACTGATATAATATTCTCATTTGGCATCTGACACTGACAAATCATTCTGAATTTTATACTCACATAATACCATCTCTGTAGCCTCTGACTCTCATACAATTTGCTCACTGTTATCTCTGACACTCATATAATACCATACTGGAACTTCATAAAGCCATCGAAGTTACCTGTAAAACACAAAATATCCTAACTTGGCCTCTGAAACTGACATAATATTGTCACTCTGACCTCTGATTCTCACATATTATACTTTGTGACCTCTGACACATAATTAACTCAGTATGATCACACTCATATAATACCCTCAGTGTGACCACAGGCATTCAAATAATACCTTTAGTATAACCATTGTCACTGAAAAAATACCCTAATGTGACCTCTCATCCTCAAAAAATGCACTCACTGTGATTTGTCACACTCATATAATACCTTAAGCATGACCTCAGATATTAACATAATACCTACATGTGCTCTCTGACACATAATACCAAAAATGTGGCCTCTGACACTCAGAATATTCTTCTTGGGGCTTCTGACACTCACCTAATACCTTCACTGTGCCCATTGTCCATCACATAATACCTTCATTCTGACCTCTGACAATTATAAAATATCCTCAATGTGGTAGTCTCAGATTTTCAGCACATCTCTGATATTATATAATTTACTCACTGTGACTCGAACACTCTCATAATACCTTCATATGGCCTCTGGCATTCACATAATATCCTCACTTGTCCTCTGACACTGACATAATATCCTTACTGTTTCTTGTGTCACTCACATAATACCCTTGCTGTTGACTCTGATCACAAAAAACATTCTCACTAGGATATTATTGTCACATTGCCTCTGTCACCCACAAAATATCCTCACTATGGCCTCTGACATGGACATAGTACAATCAGTATGATCTCAGACATATAGTAATCTCCTGTGGCCACTGACACTCACATAATACTCTCATTGTATTCTATGCCATTCACATAATATCTTCACTTTGCTGCTGATTCTCACATAATACCATACTGTTTTCTCTGACATTCACATAACACCCTTATTCTGACCTCTGATACTGACATGATATCATCACAGTGACATGTCTCATGTATATTATTTCTTTAGTGTGACCTGAGACACAAACATGATACCCTCATTGTATCCTCTGATTGACATCATATCCTCACTGTGGCTTCTGATGCTCCTATAATTATCTCAGAGTGACCTCAGACACTGACACTATACATAATCATTGTGGCTTTGGCATGCACATAAATCCCTCACTCTGGCATCTGACACTCACATAATATCATAACAGTGGCTTCTGACACTATTACAATAACTCACTGGGCTCTGACACTATGTAATATTTTAACATGGCCTCTTAAACTAACATAATATACTCACTGAGACCCTGAACACTCATTTAATATCTTCTATTCTTATGACACTGACCTAATATCCCACTTTGTTCTCTTACATTCATTTAATAATCTGAATATGACCTCAGACACTCAAATAATATTCTCACTTTGGCCTGTGCTCTGGTACTCACATAATACCCTCATGTTGCCTCTGACACACACTGTACCCTCACTCGATCTCTGATGTTTATATGATAACTTCCATGTAGATTCTGACATTCACAAAATGTCCTCACTTGACCTGTGGCTCTAACAAAATACCCTAATCATAACCTGTTACAGTCATAAAATATCCACACTGTGGCCCCTGGTGTTGAAAATATTTTTTCAATATATCCTTTGACACATAATATCCTCATTTTGCCTGTGTCACTAACATAACACTCTGTGTGACCTCTGATACTCATATATTAACCCCACTGTGAACTCTCAAACTTAAATGATGTCCTTAATGTGAACTTTGACACTGGCTTAATACCATTAGTGTGGCCTCAGATTATATCCTAAGTGTGATCAGTGACACTTACATGATACACTCACTGTGGCCTGTGATGCTCACATAATACCTTCATCATTACTTATGACTCTCACATTATGACCTCATTGTGAACTCTGATGCTGATATAATGTCTTCACTGTGGTCTTTGACACTCACATAATAACCTCTCTGGGACCTCTGATGCTTATAATATTCTCAGTGTGACCTCTGACACTCATATAATAACCTACTGTGAACTCTGATCCAGATATAATATCCTTTCTGTGGCTTCTGACTCTCACATGATTCCCTCAAAATGGCCCCTGACACTCACAAAACATCTTAACTTTGTTTTGTGACACTCAAATATTATTATTAATTTGCCCTGTCACTCACATAATACCTCACTGTGACCTCTGACACTCAGGTAGTAACATCTGTTTTACAGCTGATGCTCACCAAATACCCACATGGTGACCCCTGAAGCTCACATTATAACATCAACATGGCCTCTTACACTGACAAAATACACCCATAGTTATCTCTGACACTGAAATCATATTTTTCCTGTAACCTCTGTCACTCAAAAAATACCTTCAGTGTGACTTCAGGCACAATCATGATACCTTTACTGTGGCCTCTGAAAATGAAATAATAACTCACTTTTTTCTCTGATACTCATATCTCCTCATAGTGGCTTCTGAAACTCACATAAAACTTTAAGAGTGACATAACAAGCTCTGACACTGAAATGAAATAATTATTGGTTCCTATGATATTAACTTCACCTCCCAATGGCATGTGACACTCAAAGAATATCTTCACTGTGACTCTGATAGTCACAAAATATCCTAACTTGACTTCTGACACTCAACAATAACCTTGCTCTGACATCTCACACTCACAAAATAAGCAAATTGTCACTTGAAAAATTCAAAAATGTCCTCACTTTCCCTTTGATGCTAACATCATACCCTAGCATGACATTTGACACATTATACCCTCACTCTGAACTGTGACACAAATGCCCTCCATTGGCCTCTACCATTGATGTAATACCCTCATCTATCATCTCACACTCACAGATTACCCTCACTGTGACCTCTTACCCTTACTTAATATTCTCACTGTGGTCTATGACACTCATAAAATATACTCACTGTGGTCTCTGACAGATGCATAATACCATCCTGTGGCCTCTAACTCTGAAATAATATCCTCAGTGTGACCTCTGTTACTCACATAATAACCTCAGTGTGACCTCTCTCACACACATAATATCCTTACATGACCTGAGTCACTTAAAGAATACCCTCAATGTGTCCTCTGGTTCTCACATAATTCCCTTTCTGAGCCCTGTGACACTCAAATAATATTCTCATTGTTCTTTTTTAGAAACTGACATAATACCTCTGTGGTCACTCATACTCACATTATGTCCTCACTGTTATCTTTGACACATTATTTTCTGAAATGACTTTGGAATACTTTCATTTATCTTCACTGGTGACTCTGATACTCACCTAATTTCCTCACTTGTTATATGACACTCACATGATATCTTCACTGTGAATCTGAGAGTCACATAATATCCTCACATAACCTCTGACACTCACATAATGTCCTCACTGTGACCTCTTATAGTCACAATATAACCTCACTGGGACCTCTGTTACTTATGTAATACCCTCACTTTGGATTATGACATTCACAAAATATCCTCACTTGACCTCTGACACTAATGTAATATTCTCACTTTCATGACTGACACTCAAATAATAACCTCACTGGGATCTCAGGCACTCATATTATACACTCAATTTGACCTCTGACATACATTATATCTTTAATTAGTCTCTGACACAATATCATCAATGCTACCTCTGACACATAATAACTATACCGTGACTTCTGGCACTCACATAATACCCTCACTGTACCCTCTGACACTCACATAAATCCCCAATTCTAGTCTCTAACAATCACATAATACACACATTTTGACCTCAGACACAGACTACTACCACTCTGGTCTCTGTCACTCACATAATATTGCACTCTGTCCTCTGAAAGTCACATAAGTATTTTCACTGGGTCCTCTGACACACATGAAATATCCTCGCTTTGACCTCTGACATTGACAGAATACCCTCATTGTGATGTCTGAAACTCATATAATATCCTCTCTGAATTCTTGCACTCATAATATCATCTTTTTGGTCTCTGATACTGACATAGTATCCTTATTCTAACCTGTGGTACTCACATAATACATACATATTGGCCTCCTATACTCACATATTACATTCAATGTGACTTGTCATGCACATAATACCTTTTTGTGACCTGATACACTCACATCATGCTTGCAATGTAGCCTCTGACACTCATATAATATCCACATTTGGTCTCTGATATTCATATAATAAATTCGATCTGGCCTCTGACACTCACATAATATTCTAACTGTGACCTCTGTAACTCACTTAATATACTCACTTTTGCCCCTGATATTCACATAATATCATCACTTGGCATCTGAAACTCACAAAATGCAATGAGAAGAAATATTGAAACAATTCTAAATTTCACAGGCAGCATTGGAAGGTCTAAGGCACAGGGAGTCTACCTCTGAAAATCAGTCATGTCAAACTTCCAGTGTGGCAGAGTGGAAACAAGGAAAATGTAGAAGATGTTTTTCCCTCTTTTATTGTTGGACTCACATTATGGTAGAGTTGTATGTCATCCCTTGTCCCTCTCCTTTCTGTGTTGTGTTTTTAGTATGTTGGTGCATTACACATACATGACACAAACATTAGGGTTCCCAATGAGTATGTATATAAATGACCTTATACACCTGATGACAACTTCAAAAGTATATACTAGAATAATCCCAGGGGAATAAATGGCAAAAGTATTCAGGCCTTGTAAGGTACAATGACTTCTTCAGGACCACTCACATGACCAGAAGGAGAAAATGAGTATGATTCCAACTGTCTCTCCAAACCAGGTGAGTTGACTACACCTGGGACAGCCTGGGGACAAGATTCAGGGTTTTCTGGTGTAACCATGTCCACTTGTGTAAATGTCAAGAGAAGGTGGGAGGAAACTGCACCTCAGTGGGACATTAGAACCATCTTGTGTGAGAAAGGGCTTTGCGTATGGAGTCCCCAAGAAAGTGACCTCACTTCCTTGACAGTAGAACACACAGAACTTGGAGCCCATGTAACTAGGCACCCACATTCCAGATAAACTTCCATTCTGCTCACTTCTATTCAGACAGCAAGTACAGAGCCATGACTTCTTGTTGTCCACTCATCTTTGGATGCTTATTTCTCAGGAAATTCCCTAGTAGGGGTCTTTCCCAAGATTGGAAGCACTGTATCAATTTTGGGACCAACAACTCTGGCAATATTTCCCAAGATCAGAGGTGAAACAGGAGAGGCCATTGGAAGTGAGTAGAGTCTAGTTCTCCACTCAGATTCACATTTAGATAGCACCAGATCACAGAAATTTTTGTGTTTCTATTTATGTCTTATAATTGTGACTCATTGAATTTGATGTTGATCAAGCTGTGATAATATCCTTTAAAAGAGTGCCACCTTTATCATTCTCTCCGCACCTCAGAGAGACATAACTACATATTTGAATGAGTACAAACTAGTGCTTCACAATCCCTAATAACTATACTTCTTAGCAAGTCTTCTCTAAACACCTTAGAGAGTCTTTCTACTTACCTCAGATAGTCTACAATACACACCTCAGAGACAAATTTTGACTCACCACAGAGACCTTTCCTATACACTGCAAATATCCCTTTTATTCAATTAAGTGAACACTTATGCTGTCATTGATAAGCCTTCCTACAAACCTCATAAAACCTTCCTACGACCTTCAGAGGGCCCTCCCTACATGTCAGAGAGCCCACCCGTACATAAAAATGAGAACCCTCTTAACACCTCAGAGAATCTTTCCTTCACACGGTCAAACTCACTTCCCTACATGTCTAAATAATCACCTCCTACTAATACCATGAGTTTTTTCTACACACCTCAAATTCCCAATCATATACCCCATAGGAACACTCTCTCCACACTTTATTGAGCAAAACTTATACAACTCAGAAATCCTTTTATATACACCCCAGAGAGTACTCCCTGTAAATTCCAGTGAGATGTTAATTCAAATCTCAGAATTCCCAGGATACAAACAACAAAAAACCCTACTACACAACTCAGATACAACTTTTACTCACCAAATGCCCTTTCTACGCCCCTCTGAGAGTTGACCTGACACACCTCAGAGAACACTCTGGATACACTGTAGAGTGGCCTTCCTAAACAATGTATGGATTCCGCCTATTATACTCAAAGAATACTCCCATTAAATCTCATTGTTTTCTACCTAGTCATATCAGATAGATTTCATTATTTATTTCTCAGGGCCATAACTACACAACAGAGAGCACTTCTATGCAGACAAAAGCCCTTTTACACTCCTCATAGATTCCCCTGCACACTTAATAGAGGCCTCCCTAAACCTCAAATCATCTGTGCTACAAATCTCAGAGAATCTTCTCTTCACACTACACACATAGCAGTCACCTCTCAACAAATTTCAGGGCCTACCTATTCATATTAACTGCCCCTTGTACAGAATTCAGAGGGCCAATCATACATAACTTAGACACATTTCCTACATACGTTATTTATCACAGTACTTTTTTTAATTTATTTGCGATGCTGGGGATTGAACACAGAGCCTTGAGCATGCAAAGCAAGCACTCTACCAACTAAGCTATCTCCCCAGTCCCACATTATTTATCACTCACTGTATCAATGTTGGGACAAGAAAACTATTGCTACACATGACACAACAGGCCTCTACACACCTCAGAATTCCATAATTTCATTATTCAGAGGGCCCTCTTACACACCTCATAGAGCCCTCCTTTCAAACTTCAGTTTGTCCTCATTTATCTCTGAGGTCTCTCTTACTAACCATAGATGTTCACAAATACACACCTCAGATAACTCTTTTTTTATTGTAAACAACTGGGATACATGTTGTTTCTCTGTTTGTACACGGAGTAAAAGTGTACCATATGTGTAATCATAAATTACATAGGGTAATGTTGTTTGATTCATTCTGTTATTTTTTCCCTTCCCACCACCCCTCCCACCCCTCTTTTCCCTCTATACAGTCCTTCCTTCCGCCATTCTTGCCCCCCTCCCTAACCCTAAATCTAACCCTAACACTATTCCCTCCTACCCCCCATTATGTGTCAACATCTGCTTATCAGCATGATCATTCATCCTTTGGTCTTTTGAGATTGGCTTATCTCACTTAGCATGATATTCTCCAATTTCATCCATTTGCCTGCAAATGCCATAATTTTATTATTCTTCATGGCTGAGCAATATTCCATTGTGTGTGTGTGTGTGTGTGTGTGTGTGTGTGTGTGTATATATATATATATACCACAGTTGCTTTATCCATTCATCAATTGAAGGGCATCTAGGTTGGTTCCACAATCTGGCTATTGTGAATTGAGCAGCTATGGACATTGATGTGGCTGTATCTCTGTAGTATGCTGATTTTAAGTCCTTTGGGTATAGGCCAATGAGTAGGATATCTGGGTCAAGTGGTGATTCCATTTCAAGTTTTCGAAGGAATCTCCACACTGCTTTCCAGATTGGCTGCAATAATTTGCAACCACACCAGCAATGTATAAGTGTACGTTTCTCGCCACATCCTCGCCAACACCTGTTGTTGCTTGTATTCTTGAAAATCGCCATTCTATTGGGGTGAGATGGAATCTTAGGGTGGTTTTGATATGCATTTCTCTTATTACTAGAGATGCTGAACTTTTTTCCATATGTTTGTTTATGGCTTGTAGATCTTCTTCTGTGAAGTGTCTATTCATTTCCTTAGCCCATTTGTCGATTGGATTATTTGCATTCTTGGTGTAGAGTTTTTGAGTACTTTATAGATTCTGGAGATTAGTGCTCTATCTGAATTATATGTGGAAAAGATTTTCTCCCACTCTGTAGGCTCTTTCTTTGCATTGCTGATAGTTTCCTTTGCTGAGAGAAATCTTTTTAGTTTGAATCTATCCCAGTTATTGATTCTTGCTTTTATTTCTTCTGCTATGGGAGTCCTGTTAAGGAAATCTGGTCCTAAGCTGACATGTTGAAGATCTGGACCTACTTTTACTTCTATAATCTGCAGGGTCTCTGGTCTGATTCCAAGGTCCTTAATCCATTTTGAGGTTAGTTTTGTGCATGATGAGAGATATGGGTTTAGTTTCATTCTATTGCATATGGATTTCCAATTCTCCCAGCACAATTTGTTGAAGAGGCAATATTCTCTCCATTGCATATTTTAGGCACTTTTTGTCTAGTATGAGAAAATTGTATTTATTTGGGTTTGTGTCCATGTCCTCTATTCTGTACCATTATTCTACCTTTCTATTTTGGTACCAATACCAGGTCATTTTTGTTACTATTGCTTTGTAGTGGAGTTGAAGATCTGGTATTGTGATACCGCCTGCTTCACTCTTTCTGCTAAGGATTGATTTAGCTATTCTTGGTTTCTCAATCTTCCAAATAAATTTCATAATTGCTTGCTCTAATTCTGTAAGGTACGTCATTGGGATTTTAATTGGAATTGCATTGAATATGTATAGCACTTTTGGTAGTATGGCTATTTTGACAATATTAATTCTCCCTATCCAAGAACATGGGAGATCTTTCCATGTTCTAAGGTTTTCTTTGATTTCTTTCTTTAGTGTTCTGTAGTTCTCATTGTGGAGGTCTTTCACCTCTTTTGTGAGATTGATTCCCAAGTATTTTATTTTTTTCCATATTATTGTGAATGGGGTAGTTTTCCTAATTATTCTTTCCAAGGATTCATCACTTATGTATAAAAATGCATTAGATATATGTGCATTGATCTTATAGTCTGCTACTTTACTGAATTCACTTATGAGATCTAAAAGTTTTCTGGTGGAATTTCCTGGTTCCTCTAAATATATAATCATATCATCAGCAAATAGGAGAGTTTGAGTTCTTCTTTTCCTATTTGTATCCCTTTAATTTCTGTGGTCTGTCTAATCGCTCTGGTTAGAGTTTCAAGGTTGATATTGAATAGAAGGGGTCAAAGAGGACATCCCTGCCTTGTTCCAGTGTTTAGTGGGAATGATTTCATTTTTCACCATTTAGAATGATATTAGCCATGGGCTTAGCATAGATGGCCATTACAATGTTAAGGAATGCTCTCACTATCCCTATTTTTTCTAGTGTTTTGAGAATGAAGGGGTGCTGTATTTTATCACATGCTTTTTCTGAATCTATTGGAATAATCATGTGATTCTTGACTTTAAGTCTATTGATATGGTGAATTACATTTATTGATTTCCTGATGTTGAACCAACCTTGCATCCCTGGGATAAACCCCACTTGATTGTGGTGCACTATCTTTTTAATATGTTTTTGTATGCGAATTGCTAAAATTTATTTGAGAATTTTTGTGTCAATGTTCATTAAGGATATTGGTCTTAAATTTTCTTTCCTTGATGTGTCTCTGTCTGGTTTAGGTATCAGTGTAATATTGGCTTCATAGAATGAGTTTGGGAGAGTTCCTTCTCTTCTATTTCATGGAATACTTTATGAAGTATTGGAATGAGCTCTTCTTTAAATGTTTTGTAGATCTCAGCTGAGAACCCATCTGGTCCTGGACTTTTGTTTATTGGTAGGCTTTTGATGACTTCTTATATTTCATTACTTGAAAGTGGTCTATTTATATTGGGTATGTCCACCTCATTTAGTTTAGGCAATTTATACATCTCTACAAAATTGTTGATGTCTTTGAAATTTTCTATTTTGTTAGAGTATAGATTTTCAACATAGCTTCTAATTATGTTTTGTATTTCAATCGTGTCTGTTGTGATATATCCTTGTTCATTCCAAATTTTAGTGATTTGGGTTTTCTCTCGTCTTCTCTTTGTTAGCGTGGCTAAAGGTTTATCAATTTTGTTTATTTTTTCAAAGAACCAACTATTTATCTTGTCAATTTTTGTATTGTTTTTTTGTTTCAATTTTGTTGATTTCAGCTCTGATTTTAACTATTTCCTGCCTTCTACTACTTTTGGTGCTGCTCTGTTCTTCTTTTTCTAGGGCTTTGCGCTGTAGTGTTAGGTCATTTATTTGTTGTGTTTTACTTCTTTTATTGAATGTACTCCATGAAATAAATTTTCCTCTAAGTACTGCTCTCATAGTGTTCCAAAGATTTTGATATGATGTTTCTTTTTTAACTTTTACTTCTAAGAATTTTTTAATTTCCTTCCTAATATCTTCTGCTATCCAATCATCATATAATAGCATACTGTTTAATCTCCAGGTGTTGGAGTAGTTTCTGTTTTTTTATGCTGTCATTTATTTCTAATTTCAATCCATTATGATCTGATAGAATACAAGGTAGTGTCTCTATCTTCTTGTATTTGCTAACATTAGCTTTGTGGCATAATATATGGTCTATTTTAGAGAAGGATCCATGTGCTGCTGAGAAGAAAGTGTATTCACTCTTGGTTGGATGGTATATTCTATAAATGTCTGTTAAGTCTAAATTATTGATTGTTTTATTGAGATCTATGGTTTCTTTGTTCAATTTTGTTTGGAAGATCTGTCCAGTGGTGAGAGAGGCATGTTAAAATCACCTAGTATTATTGTGTTATGGTCTATTTGCTTTCTGAAATTGAGAAGGATTTGTTTGACATATATGGATGAGCCACTGTTTGGGGCATAGATGTTTATGATTGTTATGTCTTGCTGATTTATGCTTCC